>NW_025533747.1:37500-90000 GCF_020615455.1 Coregonus clupeaformis | reverse complement strand
GTATTATAATAATAGGTATTGAACCCAGGTTGGTATCTCACAGCGACACCTACCTGGTATTATAATAATAGGTATTGAACCCAGGTTGGTATCTCACAGCGACACCTACCTGGTATTATAATAATAGGTATTGAACCCAGGTTGGTATCTCACAGCGACACCTACCTGGTATTATAATAATAGGTATTGAACCCAGGTTGGTATCTCACAGCGACACCTACCTGGTATTATAATAATAGGTATTGAACCCAGGTTGGTATCTCACAGCGACACCTACCTGGTATTATAATAATAGGTATTGAACCCAGGTTGGTATCTCACAGCGACACCTACCTGGTATTATAATAATAGGTATTGAACCCAGGTTGGTATCTCACAGCGACACCTACCTGGTATTATAATAATAGGTATTGAACCCAGGTTGGTATCTCACAGCGACACCTACCTGGTATTATAATAATAGGTATTGAACCCAGGTTGGTATCTCACAGCGACACCTACCTGGTATTATAATAATAGGTATTGAACCCAGGTTGGTATCTCACAGCGACACCTACCTGGTATTATAATAATAGGTATTGAACCCAGGTTGGTATCTCACAGCGACACCTACCTGGTATTATAATAATAGGTATTGAACCCAGGTTGGTATCTCACAGCGACACCTACCTGGTATTATAATAATAGGTATTGAACCCAGGTTGGTATCTCACAGCGACACCTACCTGGTATTATAATAATAGGTATTGAACCCAGGTTGGTATCTCACAGCGACACCTACCTGGTATTATAATAATAGGTATTGAACCCAGGTTGGTATCTCACAGCGACACCTACCTGGTATTATAATAATAGGTATTGAACCCAGGTTGGTATCTCACAGCGACACCTACCTGGTATTATAATAATAGGTATTGAACCCAGGTTGGTATCTCACAGCGACACCTACCTGGTATTATAATAATAGGTATTGAACCCAGGTTGGTATCTCACAGCGACACCTACCTGGTATTATAATAATAGGTATTGAACCCAGGTTGGTATCTCACAGCGACACCTACCTGGTATTATAATAATAGGTATTGAACCCAGGTTGGTATCTCACAGCGACACCTACCTGGTATTATAATAATAGGTATTGAACCCAGGTTGGTATCTCACAGCGACACCTACCTGGTATTATAATAATAGGTATTGAACCCAGGTTGGTATCTCACAGCGACACCTACCTGGTATTATAATAATAGGTATTGAACCCAGGTTGGTATCTCACAGCGACACCTACCTGGTATTATAATAATAGGTATTGAACCCAGGTTGGTATCTCACACCGACACCTACCTGGTATTATAATAATAGGTATTGAACCCAGGTTGGTATCTCACAGCGACACCTACCTGGTATTATAATAATAGGTATTGAACCCAGGTTGGTAACTCACTGCACACCTACCTGGTATTATAATAATAGGTATTGAACCCAGGTTGGTATCTCACACCGACACCTACCTGGTATTATAATAATAGGTATTGAACCCAGGTTGGTATCTCACAGCGACACCAGGTATTATAATAATAGGTATTGAACCCAGGTTGGTATCTCACAGCGACACCAGGTATTATAATAATAGGTATTGAACCCAGGTTGGTATCTCACAGCGACACCTACCTGGTATTATAATAATAGGTATTGAACCCAGGTTGGTATCTCACAGCGACACCAGGTATTATAATAATAGGTATTGAACCCAGGTTGGTATCTCACACTGACACCTACCAGGTATTATAATAATAGGTATTGAACCCAGGTTTGTATCTCACACTGACACCTACCTGGTATTATAATAATAGGTATTGAACCCAGGTTGGTATCTCACACTGACACCTACCTGGTATTATAATAATAGGTATTGAACCCAGGTTGGTATCTCACAGCGACACCAGGTATTATAATAATAGGTATTGAACCCAGGTTGGTATCTCACACCGACACCTACCTGGTATTATAATAATAGGTATTGAACCCAGGTTGGTAACTCACACTGACACCTACCTGGTATTATAATAATAGGTATTGAACCCAGGTTGGTATCTCACACCGACACCTACCTGGTATTATAATAATAGGTATTGAACCCAGGTTGGTAACTCACACTGACACCTACCTGGTATTATAATAATAGGTATTGAACCCAGGTTGGTATCTCACACCGACACCTACCTGGTATTATAATAATAGGTATTGAACCCAGGTTGGTAACTCACACCGACACCTACCTGGTATTATAATAATAGGTATTGAACCCAGGTTGGTATCTCACACCGACACCTACCTGGTATTATAATAATAGGTATTGAACCCAGGTTGGTAACTCACACTGACACCTACCTGGTATTATAATAATAGGTATTGAACCCAGGTTGGTATCTCACACCGACACCTACCTGGTATTATAATAATAGGTATTGAACCCAGGTTGGTATCGCACAGCGACACCTACCAGGTATTATAATAATAGGTATTGAACCCAGGTTGGTATCTCACAGCGACCTACCTGGTATTATAATAATAGGTATTGAACCCAGGTTGGTATCTCACAGCGACACCTACCTGGTATTATAATAATAGGTATTGAACCCAGGTTGGTATCTCACACCGACACCTACCTGGTATTATAATAATAGGTATTGAACCCAGGTTGGTATCTCACACCGACACCTACCTGGTATTATAATAATAGGTATTGAACCCAGGTTGGTATCTCACAGCGACACCTACCTGGTATTATAATAATAGGTATTGAACCCAGGTTGGTATCTCACAGCGCCACCTACCTGGTATTATAATAATAGGTATTGAACCCAGGTTGGTAACTCACAGCGCCACCTACCTGCAGGTTGAGGTTGGGTTTGGTGTTGGAGTCAAATATCCGTCTGATGCTCTCAGCCGCTCGGACCGGGACCGTGCTCTTCTCCGTGACGATCTTGTAACCGTTGGAAACCTCTACGATGCGGCGAGCGCAGGCCTCAATGTACTTTAGGTCGGCGGCACGACCCTTCCCCATCCCATAGGTCTTAGTGGGGGTGTTCACCTTGGGGGGGAGAGGGGGGAGGGTTAGACTGATGGAAGACAGAATGACAGACACCCGACTGACAGAGAGACACACAGACCGACAGACAGAGACAAAAGACGTGTGACTCACTGATATGAAGACGAGGTCAGCATCTCTGATGGCAGAGTCTATATCTGTAGAGAAGAAGAGATTCTTGCCTCTGCATGACTCCACTACCTCCTTCAACCCTGGCTAGAGAGAGAGAGAGAGAGAGAGAGACAGAGAGACAGAGAGAGAGAGAGAGACAGAGAGAGAGAGACAGAGAGACCGAGAGAGAGAGAGAGAGAGAGAGAGAGAGAGAGAGAGAGAGAGAGAGAGAGAGAGAGAGAGGGGGGGGTGTAGTGGGTGTAGTGTCAACATTCAGTGCCTTGGATTTCTTCACATTTTATTGTGTTACAAAGTGGGATTAAAATTGATTCAATTGTCAATTTTTGTCAACAATCTACTCAAAATACTCTGTAATGTCAAAGTGGAAGAGACATTTTTTATTTTTTTGGATTAATTAATATTTGATAACTAAAATATATTTGTTCTATAAGTATTCAGATCCCTGAGTCAAAACATGTTAGCCACACCTTTGGCAGTGATTACAGCTGGGAGTCTTATTGTCTAAGTCTCTAAGAGCTTTCCACACCTGGATTGTACAATATTAGCCCATTATTCTTTTCATAATTCTTCAAATTTTGGGATAATTGCTAGACAACAATTTCAAAGTCTTGTTATAAATGTGTGTGTGTGTGTGTGTGTGTGCAGTGTGTGTGTCTATGTCTGTGTGTGTGTGATACGGTACCATACCTCGTATATGGGCAGTGTGTCGGAGTTCCAAGCGTTGATCCGTGATTCGTTGACGTCGACCACTGTCACGTGGATCTCTGGACACATGTGGGCGATCACACTGCAGGTTGGCCCTCCCACATAGCCTGCTCCTATACAGCAGATCCTGTTGATCTGAAACATCTGAGAGAGAGACAGAGAGACAGAGGGAGAGAGAAACAGACAGAGAGAGAGACAGAGAGAGAGACAGAGAGAGAGACAGAGAGAGAGACAGAGAGAGAGACAGAGACAGACAGAGACAGAGAGAGAGAGAGACAGACAGACAGAGAGAGAGAGAGAGAGAGAGACAGACAGAGAGAGACAGAGAGAGAGAGACAGACAGAGACAGACAGAGAGACAGCGACAGAGAGACAGCGACAGAGAGACAGAGACAGAGAGACAGCGACAGAGAGACAGCGACAGAGAGAGAGCTTGTCAGTAACCCTTACATGGCCTTCAAGAGTAAACAGCATTAGTGGCAACTGGAAAAACTCCCTGAAGGGAAGAAACCTTAATAAGAGAAACCAGATCAGAAAAGGGAAGACAAATTGAACTTCAGAGTATATGACCCTCACTTGAGTAAAGAACTGAAGCCAAATGGTTGAACTTAAAAACAGTTGGAATAACGTTAGCCCTGTTTGGTAGAGGGGATTGTGTCTCTGTGCAAAGGATTTAGCCTAGGAGCACCTGGTTGGATAAGAAAATGAGATTATTACGTAACTGTGTGTGAACGTATGAAGATGCCATAGCCGCTAAACTCTGCAGAACAACTTTCACAATGAAGAGATCCGAGGCATTATTCCAGAATGTTGGAAGCAGCTAAATACAGGAATTCCGTTCTGATTTGGTTGGATTATTCTACTTGGCTAAAAATAAAGCTGAGCGAGAGGGAGATGTCAATCTCAACAAATATCAACATCAAACGGTTCAGCAACAGTTAAAAACGTTATTCTAACTATTAGTAATTGCATAGCTACTTAGTAGTTAACGCTTACCAATGCGGAGTCAACTACTGATCTCACGGATAACTTCCAATTCGCAAAACCCAGTTCCGCTATCGGTATAATCAAATGTCACCTTGACTGACACTTTGTAAATTGATCACGGGAATATTGCTGCTTGAAGATATTGGGTGTGGAAGGGGTCGCTTGTCGATAGTTGTTGTCCTGAACCCTTTAGTTACGAATGAGAGCTCGGTAATGTTGCAATTTGTGCTGGGTTTCCACTAGATGCCACAGCCACAAAGTCAAAACGGTCTATATTGTAACAATTCATGAAAACAAAAAAATTGCCGTTTGGTCTCAATTTAGGGTTAGGAATAAGGTTAGCAGTGGCGTTAACGTTAGGTTTAAAATCACATTTGAAGAAGATAAATTTTAGAAATAGGCGGGGTTTATGACTTTGTGGCTGTGGTAACTAGTGGCGACCCCTTGTACAAATTGGGCGAAAAGTCTTCCGGGGTGTGCGTCGCAAACGGGTGGCGTACAGCCAACCAGCGAGTGAGACGTCACGGTGGTTAGATCGGGGATGGGGCAGGGTTTAAAAAAAAAAGATCAACATTACAGCGTTGTCACTGTGAGCTCAGGTGGAACTAAGATGTTTCTTTTCCAAATGGACTCTATCCCCTATATAGACTCTGGTCTAAAGTAGTGCACTACGTAGGGGACCGGGGTGCCATTTGGGACGTATTAGTATCACCGGAAATGGCTTTTATATGACCGTGACAAATAGGACATTACCTGATTAAGGTTGGATTTGAGAAGAGGAAAGAGAGTTAACCTTGTTCACACAAGATCTCTTATCTATCGATGGACACCCACCCACTCACACAGACAGACAGACAGACAGACAGACAGGCAGGGAGTCAGACAGACAGACAGGCAGGGGAGTCAGACAGACAGACAGACACACACAGACGACCAGGAAGCTGTTGTATTACTGTTTATTTGTAGTTTTGTGAGGTAAAAAGTGCATAGGTGAAGCCCTTTCTTGCTCTCTGCCAGACTAATACTGGTAAATACAGTGTTATTAGAGGCCTCCAATGGCACCACACAAGGGTGCTTCCCAAATGGTACTCTATTCCCTATACAGTGCACTACCGCGGACTACAGACCTACTTTAGTTTTTTGACATACTGGTCGACGTAGTGCACTACACTATATATATATATATAGGGAATAGGGTGCCATTTCGGACATCTTTCTGGGCCCAGAGTTTTTTCCTGATGGCATGATAACCTGACAGGGAAAAAAACCCCAGCTCCTAGGACTCGATTCAATCTGTAGCGCTGAAGACCTGAAGATCTGAAGACCTGAAGATCTGTAGCGCTGAAGACCTGAAGATCTGAAGACCTGAAGATCTGTAGCGCTGAAGACCTGAAGACCTGAAGACCTGAAGATCTGTAGCGCTGAAGATCTGAAGACCTGTGGCACTGAAGACCTGAAGACCTGAAGATCTGTAGCGCTGAAGATCTGAAGACCTGTGGCGCTGAAGACCTGAAGACCTGAAGATCTGCGCTACACCGTGATAGAAATGTAAAAGGTAATGTTCCTGCGTTGGCGGAGATTCCATTCACGGTAAACGCTGGCGGAGATTCCATTCACGTTAAACGCTGCACATGTCGGCTCAATCAGAAATTACCTTTACATTTCAAATTGTGCTCCAGCGCTGATCTTCAGACAGAAAGGTAACAAACGCAGTAACTAAAAGTGCCATTATAAGTAACATAAGTAATGTTGGAGTAATTTTAAGCTACAGATTAGGATAATATATATATATACACACACGTCTATATATCCAATTTTCTTTCTACTATTCAACCATTAGAGTACATAACAAACCCCCCGTAAAGATTAAAAAAACGTTAGTAACTGTTTGACTTTCAATGTTTTAGATTAGAATAACCAAACCTTTTTGACCCTCTGAGGCCCCTGTAGCTGAACTGTTAAAACTGGTGTTAACCCTTTCCTGCTTACAGCAAGAGAACAGGTTCCATTCTCTTCTATGGGCTCCATCTTAAACACACACCCAATTCACTATTTACACCACCGCCTTAGACCACTACCATAGACCACTACCATAGACCACTACCTTAGACCACTACCTTAGACCACTACCTTAGACCACTACCTTAGACCACTGCCTTAGACCACTGCCTTAGACCACTGCCTTAGACCACCGCCTTAGACCACCGCCTTAGACCACTGCCTTAGACCACCGCCTTAGACCACTACATTAGACCACCGCCTTAGACCACTACCTTAGACCACTACCTTAGACCACCACCTTAGACCACCACCTTAGACCACCACCTTAGACCACCACCTTAGACCACCACCTTAGACCACTACCTTAGACCACTACCATAGACCACTACCATAGACCACCACCTTAGACCACTACCTTAGACCACCACCTTAGACCACCACCTTAGACCACTACCTTAGACCACTACCGTAGACCACTACCTTAGACCACTACCTTAGACCACCACCTTAGCAGTGCTTATTAACGCCTAGATGAAGACATGTGAGAACACGTAGCAAAGCAACATGCTAGTACACATCTCTCACACTACGCCTCAAAGCAAGAGGCGATAAGCGTCCCAAATCACACCCTATTCCCTATATAGTGCACTACTGTTCGCCAGATCCCTGGTCAAAAGTAGTGCACTATTTTAGGTAATAAGGTTTCTTTTTCTGGGAGAAGACACGAGTTGACGTTCACTCTGCCCAACAACTAACAGAGAGAGAGTGGAGTTGGGGGGGGTTAATATAAAATAGTTTTTTTCAAAATGGCGTATGGGCTTCAAAACGGCGGCAGGTGGCTTAGTGGTTAAGAGCGTTGTGCCAGTAACCGAAAGGTCGCTGGTTCTAATCCCCGAGCCGACCAGGTGAAAAAAATCTGCCGATGTGCCCCTTGAGCAAGGCACTTAACCCTAATTGCTCCTGTAAGACGCTCTGGATAAGAGCGGTCTGCTAAATGACTAAAAATGTAAAATGTAAAACAGACAGAGGAACAGCCAGACCAATCAATAAACCAGATTACTAGTGACTAGCTAGTTGATCATAACTAAATAATGTCTTGCATCCCAAACTGCACCCCCATTATTATAGTGCACTAATTCTGCCCAGAGCCCGTTTGGTAATGCACTAGAAAGGCCATTTGAGATGCACCCAGTGATGCCCCCAGTATAGAATGAAAACCACAGTATAGAAGGCTGATCCGGAGTCTGCATGCCCCCCCCACAGTTTCTCTCTTGTTATGTTAGCCACTTATGGATGTGGGTTGGCAGATCCGCCAGCAACTGCGGCCCCTCATGATGAGGTCAGATGTTTTGTGGCCCCCCCCCACCCCCGCCCCCATATAGTGCACTACCCCACAGGGCTCTGGTTAAAAGTAGTGCACTATATAGGGAAATAAGTTGTGATGTACAGGGGTCAGAGGTCGACGTAGAACGGCAGAACGTCCGGTGGAGATGGTGGGTTGTCCAGTAGAACGTCTGGTTCTCTCCGGTTCGGTCCGTTTGGTTTCTACTGCTAGTCCACCGGTGGAGCTGGGGGCTCCTGGTCACGACTCTGTCAAACACAACACCGGAAGAACAACGGTCAATAAACAAACAAGTACATAAACAATATCAATACCATCCCTCTATCCATCCCCCTCTTCTCCTTCCCTCCTCCATCCCCCTCTTCTCCTTCCCTCTATCCATCCCCCTCTTCTCCTTCCCTCTATCCATCCCCCTCTTCTCCTTCCCTCCTCTATCCATCCCCCTCTTCTCCTTCCCGCTATCCATCCCCCTCTTCTCCTTCCCTCCTCTATCCATCCCCCTCTTCTCCTTCCCTCCTATATCTATCCCCCTCTTCTCCTTCCCTCTATCCATCCCCCTCTTCTCCTTCCCTCCTCTATCCATCCCCCTCTTCTCCTTCCCTCTATCCATCCCCCTCTTCTCCTTCCCTCCTCTATCCATCCCCCTCTTCTCCTTCCCTCCTCTATCCATCCCCCTCTTCTCCTTCCCTCCTCTATCCATCCCCCTCTTCTCCTTCCCTCTATCCATCCCCCTCTTCTCCTTCCCTCTATCCATCCATCCCCCTCTTCTCCTTCCCTCCTCTATCCATCCCCCCTCTTCTCCTTCCCTCCTCTATCCATCCCCCTCTTTTCCTTCCCTCCTCTATCCATCCCCCTCTTTTCCTTCCCTCCTCCATCCATCCATCCATCCCCCTCCTCTCCTTCCCTCCTCCATCCCCCTCTTCTCCTTCCCTCCTCCATCCATCCATCCATCCCCCTCCTCTCCTTCCCTCCTCCATCCCCCTCTTCTCCTTCCCTCCATCCATCCCCCTCTTCTCCTTCCCTCTATCCATCCATCCCCCTCTTCTCCTTCCCTCCTCCATCCATCCATCCCCCTCTTCTCCTTCCCTCCTCCATCCATCCCCCTCTTCTCCTTCCCTCCTCCATCCATCCCCCTCTTCTCCTTCCCTCCTCTATCCATCCATCCATCCCCCTCTTCTCCATCCCTCTATCCACCCCCCTCTTCTCCTTCCCTCCTCCATCCATCCCCCTCATTCTCTTCCCTCCTCCATCCATCCCCCTCTTCTCCTTCCCTCCATCCATCCCCCTCTTCTCCATCCCTCTATCATCCCCCTCTTCTCCATCCCTCCTCCATCCATCCCCCCCATTCCCTTCCCTCCTCTATCCATCCCCCTCTTCTCCTTCCCTCCTCCATCCATCCATCCATCCATCCCCCTCCTCTCCTTCCCTCCTCCATCCCCCTCTTCTCCTTCCCTCTATCCATCCCCCTCTTCTCCTTCCCTCTATCCAGCCCCATCTTCTCCTTCCCTCTATCCATCCCCCTCTTCTCTTTCCCTCTATCTATCCCCCTCTTCTCCTTCCCTCCTCCATCCATCCATCCATCCCCCTCTTCTCCTTCCCTCCTCCATCCATCCCCCTCTTCTCCTTCCCTCCTCTATCCATCCATCCATCCCCCTCTTCTCCATCCCTCTATCCATCCCCTCTTCTCCTTCCCTCCTCCATCCATCCCCCTCATTCCCTTCCCTCCTCCATCCATCCCCCTCTTCTCCTTCCCTCCATCCATCCCCCTCTTCTCCATCCCTCTATCATCCCCCTCTTCTCCTTCCCTCCTCCATCCATCCCCCTCATTCCCTTCCCTCCTCCATCCATCCCCCTCTTCTCCATCCCTCTATCCATCCCCCTCTTCTCCTTCCCTCCTCCATCCATCCATCCATCCCCCTCCTCTCCTTCCCTCCTCCATCCCCCTCTTCTCCTTCCCTCCTCCATCCATCCCCCTCATTCCCTTCCCTCCTCCATCCATCCCCCTCTTCTCCATCCCTCCTCCATCCCCCTCTTCTCCTTCCCTCCTCCATCCATCCATCCATCCCCCTCCTCTCCTTCCCTCCTCCATCCCCCTCTTCTCCTTCCCTCCATCCATCCCCCTCTTCTCCTTCCCTCTATCCATCCATCCCCCTCTTCTCCTTCCCTCCTCCATCCATCCATCCCCCTCTTCTCCTTCCCTCCTCCATCCATCCCCCTCTTCTCCTTCCCTCCTCCATCCATCCCCCTCTTCTCCTTCCCTCCTCTATCCATCCATCCATCCCCCTCTTCTCCATCCCTCTATCCACCCCCTCTTCTCCTTCCCTCCTCCATCCATCCCCCTCATTCTCTTCCCTCCTCCATCCATCCCCCTCTTCTCCTTCCCTCCATCCATCCCCCTCTTCTCCATCCCTCTATCATCCCCCTCTTCTCCATCCCTCCTCCATCCATCCATCCCCCTCTTCTCCATCCCTCTATCCATCCCCCTCTTCTCCTTCCCTCCTCCATCCATCCATCCATCCATCCCCCTCCTCTCCTTCCCTCCTCCATCCCCCTCTTCTCCTTCCCTCTATCTATCCATCCCCCTCTTCTCCTTCCCTCCTCTATCCATCCCCCTCTTCTCCTTCCCTCCTCTATCCATCCCCCTCTTCTCCTTCCCTCTATCCATCCCCCTCTTCTCCTTCCCTCTATCCATCCCCCTCTTCTCCTTCCCTCCTCTATCCATCCCCCTCTTCTCCTTCCCTCTATCCATCCCCCTCTTCTCCTTCCCTCTATCCATCCATCCCCCTCTTCTCCTTCCCTCCTCTATCCATCCCCCTCTTCTCCTTCCCTCCTCTATCCATCCCCCCTCTTCTACTTCCCTCTATCCATCCCCATCTTCTCCTTCCCTCTATCCATCCCCCTCTTCTCCTTCCCTCTATCCATCCCCCTCTTCTCTTTCCCTCTATCTATCCCCCTCCTCTCCTTCCCTCCTCCATCCATCCATCCATCCCCCTCTTCTCCTTCCCTCCTCCATCCATCCCCCTCTTCTCCTTCCCTCCTCTATCCATCCATCCATCCCCCTCTTCTCCATCCCTCTATCCAT
This sequence comes from Coregonus clupeaformis, assembly GCF_020615455.1. Taxonomy (NCBI): domain Eukaryota; kingdom Metazoa; phylum Chordata; class Actinopteri; order Salmoniformes; family Salmonidae; genus Coregonus; species Coregonus clupeaformis. Next base: position 78,664 of record NW_025533747.1, on the reverse strand, counting down.
CCCCCTCTTCTCCTTCCCTCCTCCATCCATCCCCCTCATTCCCTTCCCTCCTCCATCCATCCCCCTCTTCTCCTTCCCTCCATCCATCCCCCTCTTCTCCATCCCTCTATCATCCCCCTCTTCTCCTTCCCTCCTCCATCCATCCCCCTCATTCCCTTCCCTCCTCCATCCATCCCCCTCTTCTCCTTCCCTCCTCCATCCATCCCCCTCATTCCCTTCCCTCCTCCATCCATCCCCCTCTTCTCCTTCCCTCCTCCATCCATCCATCCATCCCCCTCCTCTCCTTCCCTCCTCCATCCCCCTCTTCTCCTTCCCTCCATCCATCCCCCTCTTCTCCTTCCCTCTATCCATCCATCCCCCTCTTCTCCTTCCCTCCTCCATCCATCCATCCCCCTCTTCTCCTTCCCTCCTCTATCCATCCCCCTCTTCTCCTTCCCTCCTCTATCCATCCCCATCTTCTCCTTCCCTCTATCCATCCCCCTCTTCTCCTTCCCTCTATCCATCCCCCTCTTCTCTTTCCCTCTATCTATCCCCCTCTTCTCCTTCCCTCCTCCATCCATCCATCCATCCCCCTCTTCTCCTTCCCTCCTCCATCCATCCCCCTCTTCTCCTTCCCTCCTCTATCCATCCATCCATCCCCCTCTTCTCCATCCCTCTATCCATCCCCCTCTTCTCCTTCCCTCCTCCATCCATCCCCCCTCATTCCCTTCCCTCCTCCATCCATCCCCCCTCTTCTCCTTCCCTCCATCCATCCCCCTCTTCTCCATCCCTCTATCATCCCCCTCTTCTCCTTCCCTCCTCCATCCATCCCCCCTCATTCCCTTCCCTCCTCCATCCATCCCCCTCTTCTCCATCCCTCTATCCATCCCCCTCTTCTCCTTCCCTCCTCCATCCATCCATCCATCCCCCTCCTCTCCTTCCCTCCTCCATCCCCCTCTTCTCCTTCCCTCCTCCATCCATCCATCCATCCATCCCCCTCCTCTCCTTCCCTCCTCCATCCCCCTCTTCTCCTTCCCTCCATCCATCCCCCTCTTCTCCTTCCCTCTATCCATCCATCCCCCTCTTCTCCTTCCCTCCTCCATCCATCCATCCCCCTCTTCTCCTTCCCTCCTCCATCCATCCCCCTCTTCTCCTTCCCTCCTCCATCCATCCCCCTCTTCTCCTTCCCTCCTCTATCCATCCATCCATCCCCCTCTTCTCCATCCCTCTATCCACCCCCTCTTCTCCTTCCCTCCTCCATCCATCCCCCTCATTCTCTTCCCTCCTCCATCCATCCCCCTCTTCTCCTTCCCTCCATCCATCCCTCTTCTCCATCCCTCTATCATCCCCCTCTTCTCCATCCCTCCTCCATCCATCCCCCCATTCCCTTCCCTCCTCCATCCATCCCCCTCTATCCATCCCCCTCTTCTCCTTCCCTCCTCCATCCATCCATCCATCCATCCCCCTCCTCTCCTTCCCTCCTCCATCCCCCTCTTCTCCTTCCCTCCATCCATCCCCCTCTTCTCCTTCCCTCTATCTATCCATCCCCCTCTTCTCCTTCCCTCTATCCATCCCCCTCTTCTCCTTCCCTCCTCTATCCATCCATCCATCCCCCTCTTCTCCATCCCTCTATCCACCCCCCTCTTCTCCTTCCCTCCTCCATCCATCCCCTCATTCTCTTCCCTCCTCCATCCATCCCCCTCTTCTCCTTCCCTCCATCCATCCCCCTCTTCTCCATCCCTCTATCATCCCCCTCTTCTCCATCCCTCCTCCATCCATCCCCATTCCCTTCCCTCCTCCATCCATCCCTCTATCCATCCCCCTCTTCTCCTTCCCTCCTCCATCCATCCATCCCCCCTCCTCTCCTTCCCTCCTCCATCCCCCTCTTCTCCTTCCCTCCATCCATCCCCCTCTTCTCCTTCCCTCTATCTATCCATCCCCCTCTTCTCCTTCCCTCTATCCATCCCCCTCTTCTCCTTCCCTCCTCTATCCATCCCCCTCTTCTCCTTCCCTCCTCCATCCATCCATCCCCCTCTTCTCCTTCCCTCTATCCATCCATCCCCCTCCTCTCCTTCCCTCCTCCATCCCCCTCTTCTCCTTCCCTCCATCCATCCCCCTCTTCTCCTTCCCTCTATCCATCCATCCCCCTCTTCTCCTTCCCTCCTCTATCCATCCATCCCCTTCTTCTCCTTCCCTCCATCCATCCCCCTCTTCTCCTTCCCTCCTCCATCCATCCCCCTCTTCTCCTTCCATTCCTCATGCTGATAGATCCGGGTCTGGTTCTGCTATCCCTCCATACGTACATTGTGAGGTCCAGTAGGTTTGCCGGTAGGCGGTGTTGTGGATCCTCTGAGGCTGCTGGGTCTGAGGAGGAAGAGGAGCAGAACCAGAACCATCCAGCCCATCAGAACCATGGGGACAGTCAGGTCTCCTCCTCCTACCGACCCACTGGGACCTGGCACTGGAGGGGGAAGGACCACACAGAGAGAGACAGTCACACTAATAATCACTTGGCTGGATGTTGTATCAACACAAAAAACAAGTCTGTATCTCCATTTGAAAGTGTTGTTTAGACCAGCAATAGGCTTAATGTGGGTCTGAGACCCTCAGTGTGTGTTGATATGAAGCATACATACTGTCCTGGGGACACTCTGTGTCTGTACAGTACGACTGAGACTGGCGCAGCTGGAAGACAAGAACACAGGAGAGAGAGAGAGAGAGAGGAGAGAGGGAGAGAGAGAGAGAGAGAGAGAGACAGAGAGACAGAGAGAGAGAGAGGAGAGGAGAGAGGGAGAGAGATAGAGAGAGAGAGACAGAGAGAGAGAGAGGAGAGGAGAGAGGAGAGAGAGAGACAGAGAGACAGAGAGGAGAGAGGGAGAGAGATAGAGGGAGAGAGAGAGAGAGAGAGAATGGAGAGAGAGAGAGAGAGAGAGAGGGAGAGAGATAGAGGGAGAGATAGAGTGAGAGAGAGAGATGGAGAGAGAGAGAGAGACAGAGAGGAGAGAGGGAGAGAGATAGAGGGAGAGAGATAGAGTGAGAGAGAGACGGAGAGAGAGAGAACATGAGTTTACAGATCATGTTGGTTATGTCCTTATATACCAGACAAACAGACAGAGACAGTGAGACAGACAGACAGACACAGACGGAGAGACAGACAGATCTTGTGGTTTCCAGTGAATCATTCCATTCCAATGAGCTAATGATACTCGTCCGGCAGCTCTCGCCCTCTTCTGGTCAGGCCAGGAAATACAGGTGGTGGCAAAATAACTTCCACATTGGCAAGAAACACAAAACTGGAACTTCCACATTGGCAAGGAACACAAAACTGGAACTTCCACATTGGCAAGGAACACAAAACTGGAACTTCCACATTGGCAAGGAACACAAAACTGGAACTTCCACATTGGCAAGGAACACAAAACTGGAACTTCCACATTGGCAAGGAAAAGGGTGTGTCATTTTAACATGAAAATGTCATCCAAAAAGTTATACTTTTGAATCATCTGTCCATAGAACATTCTACCAAGAGTCTTGATGATCTTCCAGGTGCTTTTTGACAAACTTGAGTCAACTTTTTGGACGAGATGGGTCCCATTATGTCTGGCGAAAACCAAACTCTGCATTCCACAGTAAGAACATCATACTAACGGTCAAGCGTGGTGGTGGTGGTGTGATGGTTTGGGGATGCTTTGCTGCCTCAGGACCTGGACGACTTGCCTTAATAAAAGGAACCATGAATTCTGCTCTGTATCAGAGAATTCTACAGGAGAATGTCAGACCATCCGTCTGTGAGCTGAAGCTGAAGCGCAGCTGGGTCATGCAGCAAGACAATGATCCAAAACACACAATCAAATGATTAAAAAGCAACAGATTTCTAGTTTTGGAATGGCCTAGTCAAAGTTCAGACCTAATCCCCATTGAGATGTTGTGGCAGGACTTGAAACGAGCAGTTCATGCTTGAAAACCCACAAATGTTGTTGAGTTAAAGCAGTTATGCATGCAAAAGTGGGCCAAAATTCCTCCACAGCGACGTGAGAGACTGATCAACAACTACAGGAAGCATTTGGTTGGAGTCATTGCAGCTAAAGATGGCACAACCAGTTATTGAGTGTAAGGGGGGAAATTACTTTTTCACACAGGGGAATTGGGTGTTGCATAACTTTGTTTATGAAATAAAATAAGTATACGTTTTTGTTTGTTATTTATAAACTCAGGTTCCCTTGATCTAATAATAGGTTTTGATCTGATAACACTCAGGATCAGAAATACGCAAAAATAGAGAAAAATCAGAAAGGGGGCAAATCCTTTTTCACGGCCCTGTAGGTCTGTATCTATATGTAGTTTATAGCTCAACATAGGTCTGTATCTATATGTAGTTTATAGCTCAACATAGGTCTGTATCTATATGTAGTTTATAACTCAACATAGGTCTGTATCTATATGTAGTTTATAACTCAACATAGGTCTGTATCTATATGTAGTTTATAACTCAACATAGGTCTGTATCTATATGTAGTTTATAGCTCAACATAGGTCTGTATCTATATGTAGTTTATAACTCAACATAGGTCTGTATCTATATGTAGTTTATAACTCAACATAGGTCTGTATCTATATGTAGTTTATAGCTCAACATAGGTCTGTATCTATATGTAGTTTATAACTCAACATAGGTCTGTATCTATATGTAGTTTATAACTCAACATAGGTCTGTATCTATATGTAGTTTATAACTCAACATAGGTCTGTATCTATATGTAGTTTATAACTCAACATAGGTCTGTATCTATATGTAGTTTATAGCTCAACATAGGTCTGTATCTATATGTAGTTTATAACTCAACATAGGTCTGTATCTATATGTAGTTTATAGCTCAACATAGGTCTGTATCTATATGTAGTTTATAACTCAACATAGGTCTGTATCTATATGTAGTTTATAGCTCAACATAGGTCTGTATCTATATGTAGTTTATAACTCAACATAGGTCTGTATCTATATGTAGTTTATAACTCAACATAGGTCTGTATCTATATGTAGTTTATAACTCAACATAGGTCTGTATCTATATGTTCATTAAAATAAGATATCAGACAGGGAGTAAAGGACTGAGCTGTGGTTTAGGTCTGTTGGCAAATGAGGAAACGCTCATGGTTGTGCTGGACCAATGACAGCTGGCCACATATGACACACCTGTACACAGGGACCAATGAGATGGCCTAGCTGGCTAGAGCACATTCTAAACAGATTTACACCCCGCCTCTCGGCATTCTATTGTTGCAACATTCTAGTCACTACTTTGAAGCACAGAGATAAGAGAGAGAGAGAGACACACACCATCTGTGTGTCTGTCTGTCTGTCTGTCTGCAGGAACCAGGAAATCCTGCTGGAGGAGAGAGACCGACAGCAGGAACCAGGAAATCCTGCTGGAGGAGAGAGACCGACAGCAGGAACCAGGAAATCCTGCTGGAGGAGAGAGACCGACAGCAGGAACCAGGATATGCTGCTGGCTCAGAGCCTCCACAGTCCCACCCACTGTTCTCCTCCCTCCTCTCTCTCTGTTCCTCTCCTTCACTCTTCCTCTCCTTCACTCTCTTTCTATTTCTCCTCTCTCCCTCAATTCAATTTCAATTTCAATTCAATTTTAGGGCTTTATTGTCATGGGAAACGTATGTTAACATTGCCAAAGCAAGTGAAGTAGATAAATAAAAGTGAAATAAACAATAAAAATTAACAGTAAACATTACAAAAGAATAAAGACATTTCAAATGTCACGTTATGTCTATATACAGTGTTGTAACGATGTGCAAATCTCTCTCTCTCTCCCTCCCTCTCTCTTCCCATTCACCTTTCTCCGTCTCCCCCTCTCTTTCTGTCCAATAACCTCTCCTTCCACCTGAAGTGTACATTCGTTCACTACCCCCCATCCATCAGGGTGAGAGAGAGTAAGCAGTCACGTTGTATCTTGCCGTCACGGTCTTTAATAAGATGGAGTAAGTTAGCAACACATGACTATTTACACAGAGGAAGTACTTCCCACCACAACCACGGAGACATCTTTGACTGATACACAAATGGAATCTCTCTCCGTCACTCACACACTCTTACCAGGTTGATGAGTCGTCTCATGGTATGCTCCTGGGAGCAGATGCACACACAGGGGTCAAAGCCTCCCTCCGCCATTACGATCACCACCGACACACACACACACACACACACACACACACACACACACCTGGGATGAGAACACACACACACACACACCTGGGACACAATAACATATTAAACTAACTGCTTCTTAAAAAGAGCCAGTATCCCCCAGTCCACAGAGAGAAAACATTCACTCTGCCGATACCAACTGGGTCTAAATGAAATCGCCCTATTGTCTATTTAGTGCACTACTTTTGACCAGGCCCACTTGCTACCTGTGCCATAAAAGCCCGGACCTCTTGGCAGAGGCAGTAGCTCAGAGTTGGCTACAGCTAAAAGGACAACTTGAATGTTTACTTGGGCGTTGTGTAACTATTTACACCGTCACTGACGTGGTTCTCATTCATTTTGCCAAATGACATGCGATGAGGAAATGGTTTACAGTTTAAACAAACTGCACCCTGGACCCCTTTTTATTTGTGCTAAATGATCGGTCCCTAGTTACCTAGCTAGTTAAGTACACATCGCCACCCTAGAGGCAAAGCAGAGACAAATCTAATGAGTAGTGGCCATGTAGTTGCGAGGTTAAAATTGTGAAATTGCAGAAAGTCTCTTCTGTGAGACAAAAAAATGCAACGTTAGGTGCTTAGCCTGTTCGCTAACGTAACTGTAGCCCTTCATCATGACTCTCAGTTCCATTACATAAAAATAGTTATTTGACAAAAAAGCGTCTTCTGTAGGGGGGGGTTGTTTTGTTAAGAGACGCGACTCTCGGGTCTGAACATTAACAGGCATCGCTTGCGCTACGGTTTTGGAAGCATAAGACCTTATCTTTCATATAGGCTGGAAATAATTTTCAAAAAAAAAACTAAAAAGGCTACATTGATACACATCTTTATAGGGTCAGGGTTCCCACACTGCCAGAAAACAGGCAGAAGACAGAGGGGACTTCCTGTGCTAATTAACAACTGATTCTCCGAACACCTGTGTGCAAAACGGAAGACAGACGCCACAAACATGTCACTGAAAAAACACTGTGTGTATTTTTTGCATTTGTGGAAAATATTTTTGATGCGATATGAAAGAAAAGGGATTTATGTTCCTAGAACCGCATCTTTAGTTCAATATTGGGCTAACGTAACTGTAGCTAGCTAGCTAGCATCTGGTCTCTGGGCGTGCATGTCCAACGCTGACAAAGTCCTCCTGTCCTGTATTATTGCACAATAATAAACGGAACAAACTCGTCCTGTAGAGATATTTAGTAAATGAGTGGCAGAATTGCTAAGATAACTGCATATACCAGTAACATTATTCGATAACTGTTTAGATGGCGCTATGTATTTCAAAAAACGTTTGTTTACTTTAATGTAGCTGTAAGCTAAGTGTTGATAGCGACTGGCTGACTCACGCAGTGCTAACAGCTGGTAGGGCTAACATTAGCAGGCTATAGTTGGCTAGCAAGATATGCAAGCTGATTTTGTAACCATAAATTCATAAAGTATTTGCTTGTAAACTGGCTGAAAATTCAACTGAAACCAGTAGTCATGAGCGCAAAGGATTTGGTTTAATTTGAAGTTATTTTTGATGGTGTTTACATATACATATATATATATATATATATGTGGAATAGTGAATAGTGTTATATATTCCCACGGGGGGGCCAGTATGAAAAATAAATGAAAAAAAATATGTATGCACTCACTAACTGTAAGTCGCTCTGGATAAGAGCGTCTGCTAAATGACTAACACGAATAGGCTGGCTTGCCGGGTCCTCCATATTACGTCACACCCCGCAAATCTTTTTTTCCGGTATGACTTCGGAACTCTGATCCGTTTTATGTAATTACTCGAAAAATAGAAAAGTGAGGTGTAACTTTGCATTGGGACTTTTGATCCATATTCTAATGCAAATCCATGCTACATGTCGTTACGTTTATGCTACCTACCCTACAGATTCAGTACTTTACCCCACCTCTGCCAGCTAGCTAGCAACAATGAAACATTTGGGTCTGCTGTGTTATTGAAGGGACAGGGAGACGACACTTACCTGAACAGCTTTAGAATCCAGTTAATTTTATTTTTCTTGTTGTTATCGTTCCCGGCCGTAGACGCGTCAGCAGAAAACCACAGCTGCCCAAACCTCTTTTCATCTGCACGGCAGAATATTTTCAGGGGGACTAAAACGGGAGGGACTACCTAAATCGGTCCAATAGAAACTCTCGTTTTAGTTGCAGAACGGATAGCTGATGATAACACCCGGTGCTCTGCCCGTCTGTGTTTTGATACAGGACGTCACGTCACGGACATCACGCGAGATCTCCGAGTTAGACAGGAGATCTCGTGTTTTTTTGGTCGTTACTAAGTTGCCACAGCCACAAAGTCATAAATCCCGCTTATTTCTACAATTTCTCTTTTTAAATTGTATTTTAAACCTTAACTACACTGCTAACCTTATGCATAACCCTAAATGAAGACCAAAAAGATATTGTTTGTTTTCATCATTTTTAAAAATTATATAACCAATTTTGACTTTGTGGCTGTGGTAACGTGGAAACCTTAGTTTTTTTTCCCCAACTCAGCGTTTCAACCGTCTCAGGCCTCCGATTGGTTTAGAGGTCCAGCGGGATCTCATTTCAGCCAATCAAAGTCAGGAGCGAGTTATACGCGATGATTTACGGAAAGTAAACAAACCATACAGGGTCAATCAATCACCCAGTGACAGATTGAGTATTTAATGAAGGATACAAATGATGAAGAATAACAGGACGCGTTAGGTGTACAACAAAATCAACATCCGGTGATTAACTCAGTAGTCTCTTTCCCCAATGCCTCAGAAAAGTCTGCTCGTGTGACTTCATGTTCGAGTGAACGATAGAAAAAATAAAAATGCTTTCTTTACCCTGAATAGAGTCCATCCATGTTGAAGGAAGGGGGACAGATATGTCTGGAAAATGTGTCACATAGGTCGACCCCTTTTTCAGCAGATCATAACAACAGGGAAGATGCTGGGGATGTCACCTCTCATGGTGGTTCACTATCGACCATAATCAATCTATTATACAGATAGCACAGACAATGAGAATTAGTGACAACAATGCACTGTGCGTGTGTCAGAGAGAGAATTTCCTAAACTGTGTGCGGCTACAATGTATCAATTGTGGTTGACAAGGCCCAATATAACCTTCGTAGTTATATTAATGTTACATATGATTAGTGTTATATATTATTTACAGTTACGTGTGAGAAAGTTATGTATTCACACCATTCCATCATATTATCACATGACTCAAAGCAGAGGAACAGCAGTGGTTGACAAAAACAAACATTTCTCTTTCTAGCTATTGCCACAAACGAAAACGTTTTCTAGTAGTTCTGTGGCAACTGTGTTTTATATTTCCATACTCAGGTCTGTGCGCACGCAATTTGAGGGTCGCAATCGCCATTTATTTTCAAGAAAGGGGTGCTGTGTTTTTGAAGAGGGGAAAGAAAGAAAGGAGAGTGAACGAAACCCGACGAGACAGAGCAAAGGGGGGGATTGAGAGTCGGAACAGAAGAAGCTATCCACACGGCGACCGGAGTGGACCGAGGCCCGAACCAGGTGTTAATATCCCGCTTACAGGAAGGAGGGAGACGGCAGAGCCATGGCGAATATAGCGGTCCAAAGGATCAAACGGGAGTTCAAAGAAGTTCTGAAAAGCGAAGAGGTTTGATAAATATCCCGTATGACTATTTACGGTTGCTTATGGCAAATAGTTATGCTTTTTTTAACCGGGTTAAAATTGAAATTGTGGTTGTTTATTTTGCAAGTTGTCACGCAAGGTATTGTCAGCTAGCTAACGTTAGCTTGCGAGTTAGCCAGTCTGCGTTTCTTGATGCAGCAAAAAAGAGAGGCCCTCTCAGGGGAACTTTTATCGGTGATTGTGCGACAGTATGCCCGGTGCGAGGTAAAAGGGTGTCGGCGACACAGATCAGGTAATATCGCGGAGTTAGCAAAGGGACAGGGCCTGGGACAGATAGCAAAAACAAAAAGCCCTAACGCCAAACTTCCGAGTGTCAGCCCAAATAGTTGTCAAATGCTAAAAATAGTGTTTTTTCTGTGTTGACGTTTTTTGTAGGTGACGTTAGCTAACTTATACCCTGATGAAGACAGCTTGTCTGTCGAAACGTTGGTTATTAAGATATTAAATTATTGCATCTGAGCTCCTAGAGTGTGCGGCTTTTCCTTTTCTTTTTGACGTTAGCTAACTACCTGAGTTGGCAACTTGTCTTGCTAGCTAATACAGAGTAGCTAGCTTGTTAGCTAGTTTGACAGCTGCCTAAGTGCATCCCTCTCACTATGTAATAACTAGCTAAGTGTCTTCGCTATGAAGACATTTAGGACGTTTTGGACCCTGTAGCTAGCTAGCTAACTAGACTGCTGTCAGTTCTTCTATAGCACATCATGAGAGACGTTTAGCTTATTTAGCTAGCTAAATGAAATGTGGATCCCCCCCATGTCCTATTTCAATATGAAAGGGAAGCACTGGGGCAAATAGTGGTCTACTACTACAACTGTTTGTTATGGTGTCTGGTGGATTATCAATGGATAAGGGTCAAAGGAACCACAATCTCTCTTCATCCATCCCTCTCTCTCTCTCTCTGAAAGACAAGTAAAAACCAGATCAAGGTGGATCTGGTCGATGAAAACTTCACAGAGCTGAGAGGAGAGATAGCAGGACCACCCGACACGCCGTACGAAGGTGACACACGCACGCACACACACACACACACACACACACACACACACACACACACACACACACACACACACAGGCCTATACTGATCATATATGCATTGTTTTGTTTTCTCCCTTTTTAAGGTGGCAGATTTCAACTGGAAATCAAAATCCCAGAAACGTATCCCTTTAACCCTCCCAAGGTAAGAAACGCATCCCTTTAACCCTCCCAAGGTAAGAAACGCATCCCTTTAACAGTCCCAAGGTAAGAAACGCATCCCTTTAACAGTCCCAAGGTAAGAAACACATCCCTTTAACAGTCCCAAGGTAAGAAACGCATCCCTTTAACAGTCCCAAGGTAAGAAACGCATCCCTTTAACAGTCCCAAGGTAAGAAACGCATCCCTTTAACAGTCCCAAGGTAAGAAACACATCCCTTTAACAGTCCCAAGGTAAGAAACACATCCCTTTAACAGTCCCAAGGTAAGAAACACATCCCTTTAACAGTCCCAAGGTAAGAAACACATCCCTTTAACAGTCCCAAGGTAAGAAACACATCCCTTTAACAGTCCCAAGGTAAGAAACACATCCCTTTAACAGTCCCAAGGTATGAAACGCATCCCTTTAACAGTCCCAAGGTAAGAAACACATCCCTTTAACAGTCCCAAGGTAAGAAACACATCCCTTTAACAGTCCCAAGGTAAGAAACGCATCCCTTTAACAGTCCCAAGGTAAGAAACACATCCCTTTAACAGTCCCAAGGTAAGAAACACATCCCTTTAACAGTCCCAAGGTAAGAAACACATCCCTTTAACAGTCCCAAGGTAAGAAACACATCCCTTTAACAGTCCCAAGGTAAGAAACGCATCCCTTTAACAGTCCCAAGGTAAGAAACACATCCCTTTAACAGTCCCAAGGTAAGAAACACATCCCTTTAACAGTCCCAAGGCATGCAGGGCATTCTGACAACTCACATGGCCTTTTCAACCAGATAACCTTTATTCCTGAAACAGAAGGGCTTTACTACACCACTATGGTGGTACCCTACTGTTTAACACACCCCTCTCTCTGTCCCCTCTCCCCAGGTGAGGTTCATCACTAAGATCTGGCACCCTAACATCAGCTCAGTAACAGGAGCCATCTGTCTGGACATCCTCAAAGACCAGTGGTGAGTCACACATATTTACATGCCTCCTCTCTCTCTTCCTGTCAATCTCTCGCTCCTCTCTCTCTCTCTTCCTGTCAATCTCTCGCTCCTCTCTCTCTCTCTCTTCCTGTCAATCTCTCGCTCCTCTCTCTCTCTCTCTTCCTGTCAATCTCTCGCTCCTCTCTCTCTCTCTCTTCCTGTCAATCTCTCGCTCCTCTCTCTCTCTCCCTGTCAATCTCTCGCTCCTCTCTTCCTGTCAATCTCTCGCTCCTCTCTCCCTCTTCCTGTCAATCTCTCGCTCCTCTCTCTCTCTCTTCCTGTCAATCTCTCGCTCCTCTCTCCCTCTCTTCCTGTCAATCTCTCGCTCCTCTCTCTCTCTTCCTGTCAATCTCTCGCTCCTCTCTCTCTCTCTCTTCCTGTCAATCTCTCGCTCCTCTCTCCCTCTCTTTAAGGGCAGCAGCAACGACTGAGAACAGTACTGTTATCTCTCCTCACTAACTCCTCCTCTCTCCCTACCTGAGAACAGTACAGCTCCTCCCCTCTCTCTCTTTAACTCGTCTCCTCCTCTGTCTGTCCATCCCCCAGGGCAGCAGCGATGACCCTAAGGACGGTGCTGTTGTCCCTCTCTCTCTCTAACTCGTCTCCTCCTCTGTCTGTCCACCCCCCAGGGCAGCAGCGATGACCCTGAGGACGGTACTGTTGTCTCTCTCTCTCTAACTCGTCTCCTCCTCTGTCTGTCCACCCCCCAGGGCAGCAGCGATGACCCTAAGGACGGTGCTGTTGTCTCTCTCTCTCTTTAACTCGTCTCCTCCTCTGTCTGTCCATCCCCCAGGGCAGCAGCGATGACCCTAAGGACGGTGCTGTTGTCCCTCTCTCTCTTTAACTCGTCTCCTCCTCTGTCTGTCCACCCCCAGGGCAGCAGCGATGACCCTAAGGACGGTGCTGTTGTCTCTCTCTCTCTCTAACTCGTCTCCTCCTCTGTCTGTCCACCCCCCAGGGCAGCAGCGATGACCCTGAGGACGGTGCTGTTGTCCCTCTCTCTCTTTAACTCGTCTCCTCCTCTGTCTGTCCACCCCCCAGGGCAGCAGCGATGACCCTAAGGACGGTGCTGTTGTCTCTCTCTCTCTTTAACTCGTCTCCTCCTCTGTCTGTCCAACCCCCCAGGGCAGCAGCGATGACCCTGAGGACGGTGCTGTTGTCCCTCTCTCTAACTCGTCTCCTCCTCTGTCTGTCCACCCCCCAGGGCAGCAGCGATGACCCTAAGGAAGGTGCTGTTGTCTCTCTCTCTCTTTAACTCGTCTCCTCCTCTGTCTGTCCAACCCCCCAGGGCAGCCGCGATGACCCTAAGGACGGTACTGTTGTCCCTCTCTCTTTAACTCGTCTCCTCCTCTGTCTGTCCATCCCCCCAGGGCAGCAGCGATGACCCTAAGGACGGTGCTGTTGTCCCTCTCTCTCTCTAACTCGTCTCCTCCTCTGTCTGTCCAACCCCCAGGGCAGCAGCGATGACCCTAAGGACGGTGCTGTTGTCCCTCTCTCTCTCTAACTCGTCTCCTCCTCTGTCTGTCCAACCCCCAGGGCAGCCGCGATGACCCTAAGGACGGTACTGTTGTCCCTCTCTCTTTAACTCGTCTCCTCCTCTGTCTGTCCACCCCCAGGGCAGCAGCGATGACCCTAAGGACGGTGCTGTTGTCTCTCTCTCTCTTTAACTCGTCTCCTCCTCTGTCTGTCCATCCCCCAGGGCAGCAGCGATGACCCTAAGGACGGTGCTGTTGTCCCTCTCTCTCTCTAACTCGTCTCCTCCTCTGTCTGTCCACCCCCCAGGGCAGCAGCGATGACCCTAAGGACGGTGCTGTTGTCTCTCTCTCTCTCTAACTCGTCTCCTCCTCTGTCTGTCCACCCCCCAGGGCAGCAGCGATGACCCTAAGGACGGTGCTGTTGTCTCTCTCTCTCTTTAACTCGTCTCCTCCTCTGTCTGTCCATCCCCCAGGGCAGCAGCGATGACCCTAAGGACGGTGCTGTTGTCCCTCTCTCTCTTTAACTTCGTCTCCTCCTCTGTCTGTCCACCCCCAGGGCAGCAGCGATGACCCTAAGGACGGTGCTGTTGTCTCTCTCTCTCTCTAACTCGTCTCCTCCTCTGTCTGTCCACCCCCCAGGGCAGCAGCGATGACCCTGAGGACGGTGCTGTTGTCCCTCTCTCTCTTTAACTCGTCTCCTCCTCTGTCTGTCCACCCCCCCAGGGCAGCAGCGATGACCCTAAGGACGGTGCTGTTGTCTCTCTCTCTCTTTAACTCGTCTCCTCCTCTGTCTGTCCAACCCCCCAGGGCAGCAGCGATGACCCTGAGGACGGTGCTGTTGTCCCTCTCTCTCTCTAACTCGTCTCCTCCTCTGTCTGTCCACCCCCCAGGGCAGCAGCGATGACCCTAAGGAAGGTGCTGTTGTCTCTCTCTCTCTTTAACTCGTCTCCTCCTCTGTCTGTCCACCCCCCCAGGGCAGCAGCGATGACCCTAAGGACGGTGCTGTTGTCCCTCTCTCTCTTTAACTCGTCTCCTCCTCTGTCTGTCCACCCCCCAGGGCAGCAGCGATGACCCTGAGGACGGTGCTGTTGTCCCTCTCTCTTTAACTCGTCTCCTCCTCTGTCTGTCCACCCCCCAGGGCAGCAGCGATGACCCTGAGGACGGTGCTGTTGTCTCTCTCTCTCTCTTTAACTCGTCTCCTCCTCTGTCTGTCCATCCCCCAGGGCAGCAGAGATGACCCTAAGGACGGTGCTGTTGTCTCTCTCTCTCTCTTTAACTCGTCTCCTCCTCTGTCTGTCCACCCCCCAGGGCAGCAGCGATGACCCTAAGGACGGTGCTGTTGTCCCTCTCTCTCTAACTCATCTCCTCCTCTGTCTGTCCATCCCCCAGGGCAGCAGCGATGACCCTGAGGACGGTACTGTTGTCTCTCTCTCTCTTTAACTCGTCTCCTCCTCTGTCTGTCCACCCCCCCAGGGCAGCAGCGATGACCCTAAGGACGGTGCTGTTGTCTCTCTCTCTCTCTAACTCGTCTCCTCCTCTGTCTGTCCACCCCCCAGGGCAGCAGCGATGACCCTAAGGACGGTGCTGTTGTCTCTCTCTCTCTCTAACTCGTCTCCTCCTCTGTCTGTCCACCCCCCAGGGCAGCAGCGATGACCCTAAGGACGGTGCTGTTGTCTCTCTCTCTCTCTAACTCGTCTCCTCCTCTGTCTGTCCACCCCCCAGGGCAGCAGCGATGACCCTAAGGACGGTGCTGTTGTCTCTCTCTCTCTCTAACTCGTCTCCTCCTCTGTCTGTCCACCCCCCAGGGCAGCAGCGATGACCCTAAGGACGGTGCTGTTGTCCCTCTCTCTCTAACTCATCTCCTCCTCTGTCTGTCCATCCCCCAGGGCAGCAGCGATGACCCTGAGGACGGTACTGTTGTCTCTCTCTCTCTTTAACTCGTCTCCTCCTCTGTCTGTCCATCCCCCAGGGCAGCCGCGATGACCCTGAGGACGGTACTGTTGTCTCTCTCTCTCTTTAACTCGTCTCCTCCTCTGTCTGTCCATCCCCCAGGGCAGCCGCGATGACCCTGAGGACGGTACTGTTGTCTCTCTCTCTCTTTAACTCGTCTCCTCCTCTGTCTGTCCACCCCCCCAGGGCAGCAGCGATGACCCTAAGGACGGTGCTGTTGTCTCTCTCTCTCTCTAACTCGTCTCCTCCTCTGTCTGTCCACCCCCCAGGGCAGCAGCGATGACCCTAAGGACGGTGCTGTTGTCTCTCTCTCTCTTTAACTCGTCTCCTCCTCTGTCTGTCCACCCCCCAGGGCAGCAGCGATGACCCTAAGGACGGTGCTGTTGTCTCTCTCTCTCTCTAACTCGTCTCCTCCTCTGTCTGTCCACCCCCCAGGGCAGCAGCGATGACCCTAAGGACGGTGCTGTTGTCTCTCTCTCTCTCTAACTCGTCTCCTCCTCTGTCTGTCCACCCCCAGGGCAGC
Source organism: Coregonus clupeaformis (assembly GCF_020615455.1). Taxonomy (NCBI): domain Eukaryota; kingdom Metazoa; phylum Chordata; class Actinopteri; order Salmoniformes; family Salmonidae; genus Coregonus; species Coregonus clupeaformis. Next base: position 62,686 of record NW_025533747.1, on the reverse strand, counting down.
AGCGATGACCCTAAGGAAGGTGCTGTTGTCTCTCTCTCTCTCTAACTCGTCTCCTCCTCTGTCTGTCCACCCCCCAGGGCAGCAGCGATGACCCTAAGGACGGTGCTGTTGTCTCTCTCTCTCTCTAACTCGTCTCCTCCTCTGTCTGTCCACCCCCCAGGGCAGCAGCGATGACCCTGAGGACGGTGCTGTTGTCTCTCTCTCTCTTTAACTCGTCTCCTCCTCTGTCTGTCCACCCCCAGGGCAGCAGCGATGACCCTAAGGACGGTGCTGTTGTCTCTCTCTCTCTTTAACTCGTCTCCTCCTCTGTCTGTCCATCCCCCAGGGCAGCAGCGATGACCCTGAGGACGGTGCTGTTGTCTCTCTCTCTCTTTAACTCGTCTCCTCCTCTGTCTGTCCATCCCCCAGGGCAGCAGCGATGACCCTGAGGACGGTGCTGTTGTCTCTCTCTCTCTAACTCGTCTCCTCCTCTGTCTGTCCACCCCCCAGGGCAGCAGCGATGACCCTGAGGACGGTGCTGTTGTCTCTCTCTCTCTCTAACTCGTCTCCTCCTCTGTCTGTCCACCCCCCAGGGCAGCAGCGATGACCCTGAGGACGGTACTGTTGTCCCTCCAGGCTCTTCTGGCAGCAGCTGAACCAGACGACCCGCAGGATGCAGTAGTGGCCAACCAGGTACCCGTGTGTGAATCTGTCTTGGTGTGTCAGATCTTTATCAACTATGGAGTGTGACTGATGTGTCTGTCTGTTAGTGTCAAGTGTTTCCTCTTGATGGCCCCTGTGTAGCTCGGTTGGTAGAGCATGGCGTTTGTAACGCCAGGGTTGTGGGTTCGATTCCCACGGGGGGGGGGCCAGTGTGAAAATGTATGCACTCACTAAACTGTAAGTCGCTCTGGATAAGAGCGTCTGCTAAATGACGTAAATGTAAAATGTAATGCCATTCTGTAAATGTGTTTGTCCTTGATGCCATTCTGTATATGTGTTTGTCCTTGAAGCCATTCTGTATATGTGTTTCTCCTTGAAGCCATTCTGTATATGTGTTTGTCCTTGAAGCCATTCTGTATATGTGTTTCTCCTTGAAGCCGTTCTGTATATGTGTTTCTCCTTGAAGCCATTCTGTATATGTGTTTCTCCTTGATGCCGTTCTGTATATGTGTTTCTCCTTGAAGCCATTCTGTATATGTGTTTCTCCTTGATGCCATTCTGTATATGTGTATCTCCTTGATGCCATTCTGTATATTTCTTTATTCCCACCCAGTATAAGCAGAACCCAGAGATGTTTACGCAGACAGCCCGGTTATGGGGTCATTACTACGGTGGAGCCCCTGTACCTGGTCCAGAATACACAAGGAAGATAGACAAACTCACTGCCATGGGCTTCGATAAGGTAGGGCAGACACACCATACACAGTCTGTTAACTCTGCTCTCTCTCTCTCCTGACAGAATGATGTGTGGTGTCTTAACTCTCCTCTCTCCTGACAGAATGATGTGTGGTGTCTTAACTCTCCTCTCTCCTGACAGAATGATGTGTGGTGTCTTAACTCTCCTCTCTCCTGACAGAATGATGTGTGGTGTCTAACTCTGCTCTCTCTCTCCTGACAGAATGATGTGTGGTGTCTAACTCTGCTCTCTCTCTCCTGACAGAATGATGTGTGGTGTCTTAACTCTCCTCTCTCCTGACAGAATGATGTGTGGTGTCTAACTCTGCTCTCTCTCTCCTGACAGAATGATGTGTGGTGTCTAACTCTCCTCTCTCCTGACAGAATGATGTGTGGTGTCTAACTCCGCTCTCCTCTCTCCTGACAGAATGCTGTAATAGCGGCCTTGTCTTCTAAATCCTGGGACGTGGAGACGGCAACAGAACTACTTCTTAACAACTGAGACCCAGCAAGAAACCCCTCGGACCTCATCTCCCTTCTCCTTGTGGTGCCCTCCGATGCCTTTTACCCACACCCCAAACTGAGCCTTTTTCCTAGGGGAGATGTCGTACAGTTTCACCCCCCGCCTCCCCCCCCCCGTCCAGTCCAATACACTACCTAGTATCTTTTCAACTCACCCCTCTTCTCTCCCTCAATATATTCCTGGGCCCAAACAATCCCTTTATTTTGCTGCTTCTCATCTGTTCTGATCCATCTCCCCTCTCACGCTCTGCTTTCCCAGACCAATCCTGTGTACATAGTCTCTTTTCTCGACAAGGAAGATACTCCTCTTCATCAGCAGAGCAAACCACCGACGTCTGGAATCTATATTTTGTAAGAAAAAGGACACAAAAAGACTTCCCCCCCTCTTTTCGCTGTTACGCCTCAAGTATTGCACGATGATGACCGTGAAGCAGAAGAAAGTCCCCTACTCTGTCGTGCAGTGCTTACTACCCCCACAGGGTTCTGGTCAAAAGTAGTGCACTATAAAGGGGATAGGGTGCCATTATTTTAAAAACGCAGCCAGAGTTGTTGCATCTCTGGAGTTATCAGTTTTTGATTTTGTTTTCTGAAGGAAGCAGCCCGTCGGACCTGGGTTCAGATACTATTTGAAATCTTTCAGCGTTTGCTCTGGAGTGCCAGCTGGGTTAAGGTTGAGAGTATTTCATTGGCTCGTGAAGCCAGGCAAGCTCAATCTAACACAGATAAAGGGTTTGAAATGATATTTTAACCCGGGTGTGGCCGGCGTACAATCGCATGATTATTTATTGTGAATGTCACGTTACTTTGATTAAAAAAAACAACAACCTGGAAAATCGAAATGTTTTTTTTTTCATTTGTTTAATACGTTTATACCTGTTAAGGCTCAATCTGTGGTTTTGTAAAATTCACCAACTATCAAATACATTTGTCTCGAACCAGCGACCTTTAAAATGACTTACTGGGCCAGAGCTCTTAACCGCTAGGCCACCTGCGGCCCACCATTCCACCGCCTGTAGTCGTCTGCTCTGGGGTGTGAAGGGAGAACTGCCGCTACCTTGCTTCCAACCAAGGTGCATGAATTGATGCGCAAACTGAAGGGAGGAGAATCAGCAACTCTTGACGGACAAGTGGAATTTTGTTGGTCCGAAGAAACCGCTGCATAGCGTTACATCTAAAAGCATTTTATTTTCTGCGTAAAAATGAAATATGCCCATGTGAAAACCATCCTGAAACATCTACAATGAAAACCAAAAACTATGTCTGGAATCATTCCCAATTCGACAAGGTGGTAATTTATCGAGGCAGAATAGAACGCTTTCTCTGACTAACATCTAAAAACTTGAAAAAAGGTGTAAAAGAGGAGAAATACCCTTTTTATTTTTTTTTATTTAACAGCTCTAAACTTGTTCAAACATTTGAATTTCAGGTCTGTTGGTGAGATTCTGAAGCCGTTTTAAAATACTTCCTTTATTCAAAACAAGCAAGAATAAACATTTACCCTAAGGCGTGATAAGTGGAATGTGGATAGAATCAATCTCCATTGGAAGGCCAGGGGTGAGCAAGCGAACACAGATCAGCTGGGAGCTCTAACGGCACTTTTCATATGAAATGTGTAAAAGATGCTGCAACATTAAAAAACTGAAGACCAACCCCCCTCTCCCTTCTACAGTAATTGATGGAGGAACCAACCAGACTTAAATTCAATACAAATTTTTAATTTCAAAGTTCTCAATGTTCCAACTACTAAAAAGATCTGAAGGAAAGCAATAAGTAAGGTTTGTCTATTTGTCTGTTCATCAGTTAACCCCTGCATCTCCTTACCTCCCGACTCCTTTAACAAGTGTGGTAAAATAACTGTATGTGGTTGTCAGACAGCAAAACCTACAGTATATATGACTCAAGTACAATAATAGCCAAGTTTTTAAAAAACTATATAAAATAAACACACTGATGGTAGAGAAACCGAGAGAGAGGAAGGGCCAGTAGGGAGGAGGAAGAAGACAGCAGACAGGAGACGAGGCGAGATATCCTGGGGGGAATTTAATAAGCAACAACTTGTTTGTCATCAAAAACCAGATTAAAAACGGTTTGGAAATATTTCTTTTTAAAAACAAAAAACGGCTCCACAAAAAGGAAGCAGAGCAACGAACACAAAAGGAGGGGAAAAACAACGTTTCAGATATTACGAGCTGCAAATCAGGACTACAAGGCATTCCTATCCTCCTAGACGAGTCAGTGGTGTGTGTGTGTGGGAGGGAGGGAGGGAGGGAGGGAGGGAGGGAGGGAGGGAGGGAGGGAGGGAGGGAGGGAGGGAGGGAGGGAGGGAGGGAGACCAGAAGAGCTTTACAGGGTTAGAGAGGAGAGAGTGTTTCTCTACAGTCTTGATCTGGGCTGCAGTGATTTTCGCTTTACCTGAAACAAGAGGAGAGGATCATGTCAGAGACTTGCCCGATACATACACGGTACACACACACACACGGTACACACACACACACACGGTACACACACACACACACGGTACACACACACACACACGGTACACACACACACACAGTACACACACGGTACACACACACACACCGGTACACACACACACACACGGTACACACACACACACACGGTACACACACACACACACACACGGTACACACACACACGGTACACACACACACACACGGTACACACACACACACGGTACACACACACACACACGGTACACACACACACACACGGTACACACACACACACGGTACACACACACACACGGTACACACACACACACACACACAGGTACACACACACACACACGGTACACACACACACACGGTACACACACACACACACGGTACACACACACACACACGGTACACACACACACACACGGTACAGACACACACACACGGTACAGACACACACGGTACACACACACACGGTACACACACACACGGTACACACACACACGGTACACACACACACGGTGCACACACACACACACGGTACACACACACACACACGGTACACACACGGTACACACACACACGGTACCCTCACAGACCACCTATTCTTCTATATAAACGGCCCCCCAAAAAAATGGACAGTTTAATTTCTTTTAAAATTTAAAAACGAACCTCATGTTTCTACACTATCTGCTCTGCTGAATCATACTATAACGTCTACTCCAACCCTGGTTCCACTGGGAAGCGCTTGCAGGGTTTTGTTGCAACCCAGCACTAAACACACCATCGAGCCCTTGCTTCATTAGTTGAATCAGATGATGTGTTAGCACAGGGCTGGAAGGAAAGCCTGCACCCTGCAGCTCTCCAGCGGTCCCAGTACGTTGTTGACCAGTTCCTCTCGCCACCTGGACCCGAGGTGAGTTCAACAACGGTTCCCTTAGTAACAATTTCAGTTGAATGAACGTTCCAAAATGTAAAACGTTAAGCAGCAAACAGCTATTTTTTTGGGTAAGGATTACTGTGGCATTTCAATATCCAAACTGCAAATGACCTTGCTGTTCCTATTACATGTAATATAAAGCCTACATGGACACATGATTATGAGTAGTGGAAGGGTAGAAACCAAACAAACTTATGAGTCTCTCTCTCTCTCTCTCTCTCTCTCTCTCCAGGTCTGTCTCTCTCTGTCCATCTCTCTCTCTCTCCAGGTCTGTCTCTCTCTGTCCATCTCTCTCTCTCCAGGTCTGTCTCTCTCTGTCCATCTCTCTCTCTCTCTCCAGGTCTGTCTCTCTGTCCATCTCTCTCTCTCCAGGTCTGTCTCTCTCTGTCCATCTCTCTCTTTCTCTCTCCAGGTCTGTCTCTTTCTGTCCATCTCTCTCTCTCTCCAGGTCTGTCTCTCTCTCCAGGTCTGCGTCTCTCTGTCCATCTCTCTCTCTCTAGGTCTGTCTCTCTCTGTCCATCTCTCTCTCTCCAGGTCTGCGTCTCTGTCCATCTCTCTCTCTGTCCATCTCTCTCTCTCTCCAGGTCTGCGTCTCTCTGTCCATCTCTCTCTCTCTCCAGGTCTGTCTCTCTCTCCAGGTCTGCGTCTCTCTGTCCATCTCTCTCTCTCCAGGTCTGCGTCTCTCTGTCCATATCTCTCTCTCCAGGTCTGCGTCTCTCTGTCTAGCTCTCTCTCTCCAGGTCTGCGTCTCTCTGTCTAGCTCTCTCTCTCTCCAGGTCTGCGTCTCTCTGTCTAGCTCTCTCTCTCTCCAGGTCTGTCTCTCTCTCCAGGTCTACGTCTCTCTGTCCATCTCTCTCTCTTTCCAGGTCTGCGTCTCTCTGTCCATCTCTCTCTCTCTCAGGTCTGTCTCTCTCTCCAGGTCTGCGTCTCTCTGTCCATCTCTCTCTCTCTCCAGGTCTGTCTCTCTCTCCAGGTCTGCGTCTCTCTGTCCATCTCTCTCTCTCCAGGTCTGCGTCTCTCTCTCCAGGTCTGCGTCTCTCTCTCCAGGTCTGTGTCTCTCTGTCTAGCTCTCTCTCTCTCCAGGTCTGCGTCTCTCTGTCTAGCTCTCTCTCTCTCCAGGTCTGCGTCTCTGTCTAGCTCTCTCTCTCTCCAGGTCTGCATCTCTCTGTCCATCTCTCTCTGTCTCTCTCCAGGTCTGCGTCTCTCTGTCCATCTCTCTCTCTCCAGGTCTGCGTCTCTCTGTCCATCTCTCTCTCTCCAGGTCTGCGTCTCTCTGTCTAGCTCTCTCTCTCTCCAGGTCTGCGTCTCTCTGTCCATCTCTCTCTCTCTCCAGGTCTGCGTCTCTGTCTAGCTCTCTCTCTCCAGGTCTGCGTCTCTCTGTCTAGCTCTCTCTCTCTCCAGGTCTGCATCTCTCTGTCCATCTCTCTCTCTCTCCAGGTCTGCGTCTCTGTCTAGCTCTCTCTCTCTCCAGGTCTGCGTCTCTCTGTCTAGCTCTCTCTCTCTCCAGGTCTGCATCTCTCTGTCCGTCTCTCTCTCTCTCCAGGTCTGCGTCTCTCTCTCTCTCTCTCTCTCCAGGTCTGCGTCCCTGTCCATCTCTCTCTCTCTCCAGGTCTGCGTCTCTCTCTCTCCATCTCTCTCTCTCTCTAGGTCTGCGTCTCTCTCTCCAGGTCTGCGTCTCTCTGTCCATCTCTCTCTCTCTCTCTCCAGGTCTGCGTCTCTCTGTCCATCTCTCTCTCTCTCTCCAGGTCTGCGTCTCTCTGTCCATCTCTCTCTCTCTCCAGGTCTGCGTCTCTCTGTCCATATCTCTCTCTCCAGGTCTGCGTCTCTCTCCAGGTCTGCGTCTCTCTGTCCATCTCTCTCTCTCCAGGTCTGCGTCTCTCTGTCTATCTCTGTCTAGCTCTCTCTCTCTCCAGGTCTGCGTCTCTCTCTGTCTAGCTCTCTCCAGGTCTGCGTCTCTCTGTCTATCTCTGTCTAGCTCTCTCTCTCTCCAGGTCTGCGTCTCTCTGTCTATCTCTCTCTCTCTCCAGGTCTGCGTCTCTCTGTCTCTCTCTGTCTAGCTCTCTCTCTCTCCAGGTCTGCGTCTCTCTGTCTATCTCTCTCTCTGCTCAGGGGGAGCCACCTGTAGTGAAAGGTAAGGCACCCGACTGACTGACTGACTCAACAAGAAAACACTGAAAGGTGGGACTACAGATGTGACAAATATATTATCTTACGCTACCCTCCCTTGCTCCTCTCATTCTCTCTCCCCCCTCCCCCTCTCTCCCCCCCTCTCTCCCCCCTCCCCCTCTCTCTCCCCCCTCTCCCCCTCACCTCTGCAGGTCTAGTATCTGTGTCACATCCTCAGCTTTAGGCATCTTGATGGAGTTTGGCTCCCCCGAGGGGGCGGAGTCCTGGGCTGGTGCCGCCCTCTTCCTGCCTTTGCCTGCCCCTCCTTCCTTCTCATTGGCCAGAGGGGAGGGTGTGACCTTGGGGGGGCGTCCGCGGCGAGGTTTGGGGACGGGAGACGCTCCTGTGGTGAGGTCAGAGGTCGCTGTGTCCTCCTGAGGAAGGGGGAGAAGAGAGGATGTGAAGTGAAAAAAATGACAGAAGAGAAAAAACACGCAGAGGTTTTACAGGGTTAAATGAACTAACACGCAGAGGTTTTACAGGGTTAAATGAACTAACACGCAGAGGTTTTACAGGGTTAAATGAACTAACACGCAGAGGTTTTACAGGGTTAAATGAACTAACACGCAGAGGTTTTACAGGGTTAAATTAACTAACACGCAGAGGTTTTACAGGGTTAAATTAACTAACACGCAGAGGTTTTACAGGGGTTAAATTAACTAACACGCAGAGGTTTTACAGGGTTAAATGAACTAACACGCAGAGGTTTTACAGGGTTAAATGAACTAACACGCAGAGGTTTTACAGGGTTAAATTAACTAACACGCAGAGGTTTTACAGGGTTAAATGAACTAACACGCAGAGGTTTTACAGGGTTAAATGAACTAACACGCAGAGGTTTTACAGGGTTAAATGAACTAACACGCAGAGGTTTTACAGGGTTAAATGAACTAACACGCAGAGGTTTTACAGGGTTAAATGAACTAACACGCAGAGGTTTTACAGGGTTAAATGAACTAACACGCAGAGGTTTTACAGGGTTAAATGAACTAACACGCAGAGGTTTTACAGGGTTAAATGAACTAACACGCAGAGGTTTTACAGGGTTAAATTAACTAACACGCAGAGGTTTTACAGGGTTAAATTAACTAACACGCAGAGGTTTTACAGGGTTAAATTAACTAACACGCAGAGGTTTTACAGGGTTAAATTAACTAACACGCAGAGGTTTTACAGGGTTAAATTAACTAACACGCAGAGGTTTTACAGGGTTAAATTAACTAACACGCAGAGGTTTTACAGGGTTAAATTAACTAACACGCTGAGGTTTTACAGGGTTAAATGAACTAACACGCAGAGGTTTTACAGGGTTAAATGAACTAACACGCAGAGGTTTTACAGGGTTAAATGAACTAACACGCAGAGGTTTTACAGGGTTAAATGAACTAACACGCAGAGGTTTTACAGGGTTAAATGAACTAACACGCAGAGGTTTTACAGGGTTAAATTAACTAACACGCAGAGGTTTTACAGGGTTAAATTAACTAACACGCTGAGGTTTTACAGGGTTAAATTAACTAACACGCAGAGGTTTTACAGGGTTAAATTAACTAACACGCAGAGGTTTTACAGGGTTAAATTAACTAACACGCAGAGGTTTTACAGGGTTAAATTAACTAACACGCAGAGGTTTTACAGGGTTAAATTAACTAACACGCAGAGGTTTTACAGGGTTAAATTAACTAACACGCAGAGGTTTTACAGGGTTAAATGAACTAACACGCAGAGGTTTTACAGGGTTAAATGAACTAACACGCAGAGGTTTTACAGGGTTAAATTAACTAACACGCTGAGGTTTTACAGGGTTAAATTAACTAACACGCAGATGTTTTACAGGGTTAAATTAACTAACACGCTCAGGTTTTACAGGGTTAAATTAACTAAATTAACTAACACGCAGAGGTTTTACAGGGTTAAATTAACTAACACGCAGAGGTTTTACAGGGTTAAATGAACTAACACGCAGAGGTTTTACAGGGTTAAATTAACTAACACGCAGAGGTTTTACAGGGTTAAATTAACTAACACGCAGAGGTTTTACAGGGTTAAATGAACTAACACGCAGAGGTTTTACAGGGTTAAATTAACTAACACGCAGAGGTTTTACAGGGTTAAATTAACTAACACGCAGAGGTTTTACAGGGTTAAATTAACTAACACGCTGAGGTTTTACAGGGTTAAATTAACTAAATTAACTAACACGCAGAGGTTTTACAGGGTTAAATGAACTAACACGCAGAGGTTTTACAGGGTTAAATGAACTAACACGCAGAGGTTTTACAGGGTTAAATGAACTAACACGCAGAGGTTTTACAGGGTTAAATTAACTAACACGCTGAGGTTTTACAGGGTTAAATTAACTAACACGCAGAGGTTTTACCGGGTTAAATTAACTAACACGCAGAGGTTTTACCGGGTTAAATTAACTAACACGCAGAGGTTTTACGGGTTAAATTAACTAACACGCAGAGGTTTTACAGGGTTAAATTAACTCTAAAATGATGGTTTTACAGGGGTAAATTAACTAACATGCAGAGGTTTTACAGGGTTAAATTAACTAACACGCAGAGGTTTTACAGGGTTAAATGAACTAACACGCAGAGGTTTTACAGGGTTAAATTAACTAACACGCTGAGGTTTTACAGGGTTAAATTAACTAACACGCAGAGGTTTTACCGGGTTAAATTAACTAACACGCAGAGGTTTTACCGGGTTAAATTAACTAACACGCAGAGGTTTTACCGGGTTAAATTAACTAACACGCAGAGGTTTTACAGGGTTAAATTAACTCTAAAATGATGGTTTTACAGGGGTAAATTAACTAACATGCAGAGGTTTTACAGGGTTAAATGAACTAACACGCAGAGGTTTTACAGGGTTAAATGAACTAACACGCAGAGGTTTTACAGGGTTAAATTAACTAACACGCTGAGGTTTTACAGGGTTAAATTAACTAACACGCAGAGGTTTTACCGGGTTAAATTAACTAACACGCAGAGGTTTTACCGGGTTAAATTAACTAACACGCAGAGGTTTTACCGGGTTAAATTAACTAACACGCAGAGGTTTTACAGGGTTAAATTAACTCTAAAATGATGGTTTTACAGGGGTAAATTAACTAACATGCAGAGGTTTTACAGGGTTAAATTAACTAACACGCTGAGGTTTTAGTCCCGTGTAGCTCAGTTGGTAGAGCATGGCGTTTGCAACGCCAGGGTTGTGGGTTCGATTGCCACAGGGGGCCAGTATTAAAATGTATGCACTCACTAAAATGACTAAAATGTAAATGTTTTACAGGGTTAAATTAACTAACATGCTGAGGTTTTACAGGGTTAAATTAACTAACATGCTGAGGTTTTACAGGGTTAAATTAATGAGGTTTTACAGGGTTAAATTAATGAGGTTTTACAGGGTTAAATTAACTAACATGCTGAGGTTTTACAGGGTTAAATTAATGAGGTTTTACAGGGTTAAATTAATGAGGTTTTACAGGGTTAAATTAACTCTAAAAGGATGAGCAACCCAACACAATAACATTGGGCTCAAATGTGTCCAAAACCAAAAAAGGTAGGCTTTTACTGGGCTGGCTCTTTCTCAATTCATCTCTCCTCCTTTCCTTGCATCCTCTCTCCGCCTCCTTCTCAAAACTCATTGGTGGAAAAGGTCTGAGGGGGTCAGTTTAGGAGATGAGGTGAGGAGGTCTGAGGGGTCAGTTTAGGAGATAATGTGAGGAGGTCTGAGGGGTCAGTTTAGGAGATAAGGTGAGGAGGTCTGAGGGGTCAGTTTAGGAGATAATGTGAGGAGGTCTGAGGGGTCAGTTTAGGAGATAATGTGATGACGTCTGAGGGGTCAGTTTAGGAGATGAGGAGGGATCACAGACAGGTGAATTGAGAGACTCTTCTTTCACCCCTCTTCTCCCTCCTCTCTCTCTCTTTCTCACCTTCTTCCCGTCGTCCGTCTTGGTGATAACAGGGTTCTCTTCATTCTCTCTCGCTCCGCTCTCTGACGACTCCATCACAACATCCCTACAGGAAGGGGTCAACATCAACAGGAAGTGTGTGTGTGTGTCTCTATATTAAGGTGTGTGTTTAGATGTAAAGATTTTATTATTTTAGTGTCAAACTTCTTCTAGGACACCTAGCCCACAGGATGCCTAGCCCACAGGATGCCTAGCCCACAGGACGCCTAGCCCACAGGACGCCTAGCCCACAGGACGCCCAGCCCACAGGACGCCCAGCCCACAGGACGCCCAGCCCACAGGACGCCCAGCCCACAGGACGCCTAGACCACAGGATGCCTAGCCCACAGGATGCCTAGCCCAAAGGATGCCCAGCCCACAGGATGCCCAGCCCACAGGATACCCAGCCCACAGGATGCCCAGCCCACAGGATGCCTAGCCCACAGGATGCCTAGCCCACAGGATGCTTAGCCCAAAGGATGCCTAGCCCAAAGGATGCCTAGCCCACAGGATGCCCAGCCCACAGGATGCCCAGCCCACTATCATCTATAGTACAGTATAATAAACAGACATAGCCTCTCCTCTTCATCTCACCTAAATCAGACAGTACATAGCCTCTCCTCTTCATCCCTATCCTAAATCAGACAGTACATAGCCGCTCCTCTTCATCTCTCCTAAATCAGACAGTACATAGCCTCTCCTCTTCATCCCTCTCCTAAATCAGACAGTACATAGCCTCTCCTCTTCATCCCTCTCCTAAATCAGACAGTACACAGCCTCTCCTCTTCATCCCTCTCCTAAATCAGACAGTACATAGCCTCTCCTCTTCATCTCACCTAAATCAGACAGTACATAGCCTCTCCTCTTCATCTCTCCTAAATCAGACAGTACATAGCCTCTCCTCTTCATCCCTCTCCTAAATCAGACAGTACACAGCCTCTCCTCTTCATCTCTCCTAAATCAGACAGTACATAGCCTCTCCTCTTCATCCCTCTCCTAAATCAGACAGTACATAGCCTCTCCTCTTCATCTCTCCTAAATCAGACAGTACATAGCCTCTCCATCTCTCCTAAATCAGACAGTACATAGCCTCTCCTCTTCATCTCTCCTAAATCAGACAGTACATAGCCTCTCCTCTTCATCCCTCTCCTAAATCAGACAGTACACAGCCTCTCCTCTTCATCTCTCCTAAATCAGACAGTACATAGCCTCTCCTCTTCATCCCTCTCCTAAATCAGACAGTACATAGCCTCTCCTCTTCATCTCTCCTAAATCAGACAGTACATAGCCTCTCCTCTTCATCCCTCTCCTAAATCAGACAGTACATAGCCTCTCCATCTCTCCTAAATCAGACAGTACATAGCCTCTCCTCTTCATCCCTCTCCTAAATCAGACAGTACATAGCCTCTCCATCTCTCCTAAATCAGACAGTACATAGCCTCTCCTCTTCATCTATGGCATTAAACATACCTACTTCCATTGCAGTATCCCAGTGTGTGTGTGTGTGTGTACCTGGTCTTTGTAGCAGGAGAGCTGGGTTGTGAGTTGGTACTAGTGTTGCTGGTGGTGTCTGAGCCGGCAGTCTTGATGTAGACCCTCCTGCCTGGCACCGTCAGAGCCTTATTCACTGTAGACAGGACAGGAGACGGCTTTGGCTAGGGAGAGAGGAGGGGGCAGAGAGAGAGAGGGGGGGTGAGAGAGAGGGGGCAGAGAGAGAGAGAGGGCAGAGAGCGAGAGAGAGAGAGGGGGCAGAGAGAGAGAGGGGGGCAGAGAGAGAGAGAGGGGGTGAGAGAGAGGGGGAAGAGAGAGAGAGGGGGCAGAGATAGAGAGGGGGCAGAGAGAGAGAGAGGGGGTGAGAGAGAGGGGGGCAGAGGGAGAGAGGGGGCAGAGAGAGAGAGGGGGGCAGAGAGAGAGAGGGGGCAGAGAGAGCGAGGGGACAGAGAGAGAGAGGGGGAAGAGAGAGCGAGGGGGACAGAGAGCGAGAGAGAGCGAGGGGCAGAGAGAGAGAGAGCGAGGGGCAGAGAGCGAGAGAGCGAGGGGGGCAGAGAGCGAGAGAGAGCGAGGGGCAGAGAGCAGAGAGAGCGAGGGGGCAGAGGGAGAGAGGGGGAAGAGAGAGCGAGGGGGCAGAGAGCGAGAGAGAGCGAGGGGGCAGAGAGAGAGAGAGAGCGAGGGGAGCAGAGAGAGAGCGAGGGGGCAGAGAGCGAGAGAGAGCGAGGGACAGAGAGAGAGAGGGGGAAGAGAGAGCGAGGGGGCAGAGAGCGAGAGAGAGCGAGGGGGCAGAGAGCGAGAGAGGGCGAGGGGGGCAGAGAGGCGAGGGGGCAGAGAGAGCGAGGGGCAGAGAGCGAGAGAGGGCGAGGGGGCAGAGAGGGCGAGGGGGCAGAGAGAGCGAGGGGGCAGAGAGAGCGAGGGGGCAGAGAGGGCGAGGGGGCAGAGAGGGCGAGGGGGCAGAGAGAGCAGAGAGAGCGAGGGGGCAGAGAGGCGAGGGGGCAGAGAGAGCAGAGAGGGCGAGGGGGCAGAGAGAGCAGAGAGAGCGAGGGGGCAGAGAGGGCGAGGGGGCAGAGAGGGCGAGGGGGCAGAGAGGGCGAGGGGCAGAGAGGGCGAGGGGCAGAGAGGGCGAGGGGTAGAGAGGGCGAGGGGGCAGAGAGGGCGAGGGGGCAGAGAGGGCGAGGGGGCAGAGAGGGCGAGGGGGCAGAGAGGGCGAGGGGGCAGAGAGGGCGAGGGGGCAGAGAGGGCAGAGAGAGCAGAGAGAGTGAGGGGGCAGAGAGAGCAGAGAGAGCGAGGGGGCAGAGAGAGCAGAGAGAGCGAGGGGGTAGAGAGGGCGAGGGGGTAGAGAGGGCGAGGGGGCAGAGAGGGCGAGGGGGTAGAGAGAGAGAGCGAGGGGGCAGAGAGAGCAGAGAGAGCGAGGGGGCAGAGAGAGCGAGAGATGAAGGATGTGAGAATACATTAGAGAATTGACCAATACCACAACATCAGAAATGCAGCCGTTTATTAAAAGGTAGGTCAATATAATATTGATATTAGAAGGTACATAAAACAGGTAAAGGTGTTTTTCTTACCTTTCCTGTGAGCAGCACCGTTCTGACCTCTGAGGACAAATACTCCTTATCGTTGATGAAGTCCTGGAGGGAGGGAGAGAAGTTTATTTATGCTAACTTTTGCATGACGCCTCGTCGTCGTGTGTGTATGATGTGCGTGTTTGTACCTTGTCAGGCGGGGTGTAGAATTTGGTGGGCAGGACGGGGTCTTTGGGAGAGTCCAGGTGACAGGCGGTCGACTTGTTAACGATCACAAACAACGCCACGTCACACACGATATACAGCTTCTGTAACCATGACAACGCACCGCAAGTCAGCAAAGACTTCAACACCAGTTTTCCAGAATCGATTTGTTGACTGTTGGTAGGGTCAATAAATTGATTAATTGAAGAAATAAACTCAGCAAAAAAAAAGAAACGCCCCTTTTTCAGGACCCTGTCTTTCAAAGATAATTTGTAAAAATCCAAATAACTTCACAGATCTTCATTGTAAAGGATTTAAACACTGTTTCCCATGCTTGTTCAATGAACCATAAACAATTAATGAACATGCACCTGTGGAACGGTCGTTAAGACACTAACAGCTTACAGATGGCAATTAAGGTCACAGTTATGAAAACTTAGGGCACTAAAGAGGCCTTTCTACTGACTCTGAAAAACACCAAAAGAAAGATGCCCAGGGTCCCTGCTCATCTGTGTGAATGTGCCTTAGGCATGCAGCAAGGAGGCATGAGGACTGCAGATGTGGCCAGGGCAATAAATTGCAATGTCCGTACTGTGAGACGCCTAAGACAGAGCTACAGGGAGACAGGACGGACAGCTGATCGTCCTCGCAGTGGCAGACCACGTGTAACAACACCTGCACAGGATCGGTACATCCGAACATCACACCTGCGGGACAGGTACAGGATGGCAACAACAGCTGCCCGAGTTACACCAGGAACGCACAATCCCTCCATCAGTGCTCAGACTGTCCGCAATAGGCTGAGAGAGGCTGGACTGAGGGCTTGTAGGCCTGTTGTAAGGCAGGTCCTCACCAGACATCACCCGCAACAACGTCGCCTATGGGCACAAACCCACCGTCGCTGGACCAGACATGACTGGCAAAAAGTGTTCTTCACCGACGAGTCGCGGTTTTGTCTCACCAGGGGTGATGGTCGGATTCGCGTTTATCGTCGAAGGAATGAGCATTACACCGAGGCCTGTACTCTGGAGCGGGATCGATTTGGAGGTGGAGGGTCCGTCATTGTCTGGGGCGGTGTGTCACAGCATCATCGGACAGAGCTTGTTGTCATTGCAGGCAATCTCAACGCTGTGCGTTACAGGGAAGACATCCTCCTCCCTCATGTGGTACCCTTCCTGCAGTCTCATCCTGACATGACCCTCCAGCATGACAATGCCACCAGCCATACTGCTCGTTCTGTGTGGGATTTCCTGCAAGACAGGAATGTCAGTGTTCTGCCATGGCCAGCGAAGAGACCGGATCTCAATCCCATTGAGCACGTCTGGGACCTGTTGTAACGGAGGGTGAGGGCTAGGGCCATTCCCCCCAGAAATGTCCGGGAACTTGCAGCTGCCTTAGTGGAAGAGTGGGGTAACATCTCACAGCAAGAACTGGCAAATCTGGTGCAGTCCATGAGGAGGAGATGCACTGCAGTACTTAATGCAGCTGGTGGCCACACCAGATACTGACTGTTACTTTTGACTTTGACCCCCCTTTGTTCAGGGACACATTATTCAATTTCTGTTAGTCACATGTCTGTGGAACTTGTTCAGTTTATGTCTCAGTTGTTGAATCTTGTTATGTTCATACAAATATTTACACATGTTAAGTTTGCTGAAAATAAACGCAGTTGACAGTGAGTGGACGCTTCTTTTTTTGCTGAGTTTACAATACAATTTTCCCTCATCCCATGTTCAACAATCAAGCGAAACTTGCTGGTTTCATGCATGGTTAGCATACTGGCTACATGGACCTGTAGTAATGATGATTAACCCCTTGTGTCATGCATGGTTAGCATACTGGCTACATGGACCTGTAGTAATGATGATTAACCCCTTGTGTCATGCATGGTTAGCATACTGGCTGAATGGACCTGTAGTAATGATGATTAACCCCTTGTGTCATGCATGGTTAGCATACTGGCTGAATGGACCTGTAGTAATGATGATTAACCCCTTGTGTCATGCATGGTTAGCATACTGGCTACATGGACCTGTAGTAATGATGATTAACCCCTTGTGTCATGCATGGTTAGCATACTGGCTACATGGACCTGTAGTAATGATGATTAACCCCTTGTGTCATGCATGGTTAGCATACTGGCTACATGGACCTGTAGTAATGATGATTAACCCCTTGTGTCATGCATGGTTAGCATACTGGCTACATGGACCTGTAGTAATGATGATTAACCCCTTGTGTCATGCATGGTTAGCATACTGGCTACATGGACCTGTAGTAATGATGATTAACCCCTTGTGTCATGCATGGTTAGCATACTGGCTACATGGACCTGTAGTAATGATGATTAACCCATTGTGTCATGCATGGTTAGCATACTGGCTAAATGGACCTGTAGTAATGATGATTAACCCCTTGTGTCATGCATGGTTAGCATACTGGCTGAATGGACCTGTAGTAATGATGATTAACCCCTTGTGTCATGCATGGTTAGCATACTGGCTAAATGGACCTGTGGTAATGATGATTAACCCCTTGTGTCATGCATGGTTAGCATACTGGCTGAATGGACCTGTAGTAATGATGATTAACCCCTTGTGTCATGCATGGTTAGCATACTGGCTGAATGGACCTGTAGTAATGATGATTAACCCCTTGTGTCATGCATGGTTAGCATACTGGCTACATGGACCTGTAGTAATGATGATTAACCCCTTGTGTCATGCATGGTTAGCATACTGGCTGAATGGACCTGTAGTAATGATGATTAACCCCGTGTGTCATGCATGGTTAGCATACTGGCTACATGGACCTGTAGTAATGGGGTCGGCAGGTAGCTTAGTGGGTAAGAGCGTTGTGCCAGTAACCGAAAGGTCGCTGGTTCTAATCCCCGAGCCGACTAGGTGAAAAATCTGTCGATGTGCCCTTAAGCAAGGCACTTAACCCTAATTGCTCCTGTAAGTCGCTCTGGATAAGAGCGTCTGCTAAATGACTAAAATGTAAATGTAAAAATGTAATGATGATTAACCCCTTGTGTCATGCATGGTTAGCATACTGGCTGAATGGACCTGTAGTAATGATGATTAACCCCTTGTGTCATGCATGGTTAGCATACTGGCTACATGGACCTGTAGTAATGATGATTAACCCCTTGTGTCATGCATGGTTAGCATACTGGCTGAATGGACCTGTAGTAATGATGATTAACCCCTTGTGTCATGCATGGTTAGCATACTGGCTACATGGACCTGTAGTAATGATGATTAACCCCTTGTGTCATGCATGGTTAGCATACTGGCTACATGGACCTGTAGTAATGATGATTAACCCCTTGTGTCATGCATGGTTAGCATACTGGCTGAATGGACCTGTAGTAATGATGATTAACCCCTTGTGTCATGCATGGTTAGCATACTGGCTGAATGGACCTGTAGTAATGATGATTAACCCCGTGTTAATTATATAACTTCATGTGACAATGCTAATTTATTTAACCTGTTTGAATCTCAATGACAGTACTGGCTCTGTTGCGTATAGGCTAGATTATCAGACTACTTCACCAGTCTTGTTCCTCGTTGATTGATTCTTTATTTTGGAATTGATACGGACGCTGTCGATTGACTAATCGATTAGTCGACTATTCAAACTTCCTACTGTGTGTGTACCTCGTTGGCCTTAGGGTCGTCAGGACACTGTGTGTGTGTGTGTGTACCTCGTTGGCCTTAGGGTCGTCAGGACACTGTGTGTGTGTGTGTACCTCGTTGGCCTTAGGGTCGTCAGGACACTGTGTGTGTGTGTGTACCTCGTTGGCCTTAGGGTCGTCAGGACACTGTGTGTGTGTGTACCTCGTTGGCCTTAGGGTCGTCAGGACACTGTGTGTGTGTGTGTACCTCGTTGGCCTTAGGGTCGTCAGGACACTGTGTGTGTGTGTGTACCTCGTTGGCCTTAGGGTCGTCAGGACACTGTGTGTGTGTGTGTGTACCTCGTTGGCCTTAGGGTCGTCAGGACACTGTGTGTGTGTGTGTACCTCGTTGGCCTTAGGGTCGTCAGGACACTGTGTGTGTGTGTACCTCGTTGGCCTTAGGGTCGTCAGGACACTGTGTGTGTGTGTACCTCGTTGGCCTTAGGGTCGTCAGGACACTGTGTGTGTGTGTGTGTACCTCGTTGGCCTTAGGGTCGTCAGGACACTGTGTGTGTGTGTACCTCGTTGGCCTTAGGGGTCGTCAGGACACTGTGTGTGTGTGTGTACCTCGTTGGCCTTAGGGTCGTCAGGACACTGTGTGTGTACCTCGTTGGCCTTAGGGTCGTCAGGACACTGTGTGTGTGTGTGTGTACCTCGTTGGCCTTAGGGTCGTCAGGACACTGTGTGTGTGTGTGTACCTCGTTGGCCTTAGGGTCGTCAGGACACTGTGTGTGTGTGTACCTCGTTGGCCTTAGGGTCGTCAGGACACTGTGCGTCCTTGGTCTGTTTGATGTTCTCCACCATTTTCCTCAGGAAGGCATGGCTGTTATTCTCATTCTGTACCATCAACACCTCCAGCATGAACCACAGACACCTACACACACACACACACACACACACACGGTCAGAATACACACACACAAACGGTCAGAATACACACACACAAACACACACATCAGAAATGTTTAGGAGAGATGAAGAGGAGAGGCTGTGTACTGTCTGATTTAGGAGAGATGAAGAGGAGAGGCTATGTACTGTCTGATTTTGGAGAGATGAAGAGGAGAGGCTATGTACTGTCTGATTTAGGAGAGGGATGAAGAGGAGAGGCTATGTACTGTCTGATTTAGGAGAGATGAAGAGGAGAGGCTGTGTACTGTCTGATTTAGGAGAGTGATGAAGAGGAGAGGCTATGTACTGTCTGATTTAGGAGAGATGAAGAGGAGAGGCTGTGTACTGTCTGATATAGGAGAGATGAAGAGGAGAGGCTATGTACTGTCTGATTTAGGATAGGGATGAAGAGGAGAGGCTATGTACTGTCTGATTTAGGAGAGATGAAGAGGAGAGGCTATGTACTGTCTGATATAGGAGAGATGAAGAGGAGAGGCTATGTACTGTCTGATTTAGGATAGGGATGAAGAGGAGAGGCTATGTACTGTCTGATTTAGGATAGGGATGAAGAGGAGAGGCTATGTACTGTCTGATTTAGGAGAGACGAAGAGGAGAGGCTATGTACTGTCTGATTTAGGAGAGGGGTGAAGAGGAGAGGCTATGTACTGTCTGATTTAGGAGAGATGAAGAGGATAGGCTATGTACTGTCTGATTTAGGAGAGATGAAGAGGAGAGGCTATGTACTGTCTGATTTAGGAGAGATGAAGAGGAGAGGCTATGTACTGTCTGATTTAGGAGAGATGGAGAGGCTATGTACTGTCTGATTTAGGAGAGGGATGAAGAGGAGAGGCTATGTACTGTCTGATTTAGGAGAGATGAAGAGGAGAGGCTGTGTACTGTGATTTAGGAGAGGGATGAAGAGGAGAGGCTATGTACTGTCTGATTTAGGAGAGGGATGAAGAGGAGAGGCTATGTACTGTCTGATTTAGGAGAGGGATGAAGAGGAGAGGCTATGTACTGTCTGATTTAGGAGAGATGGAGAGGCTATGTACTGTCTGATTTAGGAGAGATGAAGAGGAGAGGCTGTGTACTGTCTGATTTAGGAGAGGGATGAAGAGGAGAGGCTATGTACTGTCTGATTTAGGAGAGATGGAGAGGCTATGTACTGTCTGATTTAGGATAGGGATGAAGAGGAGAGGCTATGTACTGTCTGATTTAGGAGGGATGAAGAGGAGAGGCTATGTACTGTCTGATTTAGGAGAGATGAAGAGGAGAGGCTATGTACTGTCTGATTTAGGAGAGATGAAGAGGAGAGACTATGTACTGTCTGATTTAGGAGAGATGAAGAGGAGAGGCTATGTACTGTCTGATTTAGGAGAGATGAAGAGGAGAGGCTATGTACTGTCTGATTTAGGAGAGGGATGAAGAGGAGAGGCTATGTACTGTCTGATTTAGGAGAGGGATGAAGAGGAGAGACTATGTACTGTCTGATTTAGGAGAGAGATGAAGAGGATAGGCTATGTACTGTCTGATTTAGGAGAGATGAAGAGGAGAGGCTATGTACTGTCTGATTTAGGAGAGATGAAGAGGAGAGGCTATGTACTGTCTGATTTAGGAGAGATGAAGAGGAGAGACTATGTACTGTCTGATTTAGGAGAGATGAAGAGGAGAGGTTATGCACTGTCTGATTTAGGAGAGATGAAGAGGAGATGCTGTGTACTGTCTGATTTAGGAGAGATGAAGAGGAGAGGCTATGTACTGTCTGATTTAGGAGAGATGAAGAGGAGAGGCTGTGTACTGTCTGATTTAGGAGAGATGAAGAGGAGAGGCTATGTGTGTGTGTGTGAGTGTGTGTGTGTGTGTGTGTGTGTGCGTACTCACTCCTTGAGGTCTCGGAGCTGTTCAAAGTCCTGTGGCTTGGTGAAGTCCGGGTCATGAGCCAGCAGGTGGATCATATAAGGAACCACATACTCTGGTAGGAGAGACAGCATCTTATCTATAGAGGGAGAAGGAGGGAGGAGGGGAGGAGGGGAGAAGGAGGAAGGAGGGGGAGAAGGAGGGAGGGGGGGAGGAGGGGGGAGAAGGAGGAAGGAGGGGGAGAAGGAGGGAGGGGGGGAGGAGGGGGGAGAAGGAGGAAGGAGGGGGGAGGAGAGAGTATTTAAAAACATTGATAAAGGATGTTCTTTATGTATTAACCATGTGGTTGAGTTGTGGTTATGGTTATGTTACGGACCTTAACTGTTACGGTCATGACTACGGTCCACTAAGCGGTTGTGTTACGGTCCTGACTACGGCCCACTAAGCGGTTGTGTTACGGTCCTTCAACTGTCACGGTCCACTAAGCGGTTGTGTTACGGTCCTGACTACGGTCCACTAAAGCGGTTGTGTTACGGTCTTGACTACGGTCCACTAAGCGGTTGTGTTACGGTCCTGACTACGGTCCACTAAGCGGTTGTGTTACGGTCCTGACTCACGGTCCACTAAGCGGTTGTGTTACGGTCCTGACTACGGTCCACTAAGCGGTTGTGTTCACGGTCCTGACTACGGTCCACTAAGCGGTTGTGTTACGGTCCTGACTACGGTCCACTAAGCGGTTGTGTTACGGTCCTGACTACGGCCCACTAAGCGGTTGTGTTACGGTCCACTAAGCGGTTGTGTTACGGTCCTGACTACGGTCCACTAAGCGGTTGTGTTACGGTCCTGACTACGGCCCACTAAGCGGTTGTGTTACGGTCCTGACTACGGCCCACTAAGCGGTTGTGTTACGACCATATAACATTCTGGTCCACTAACCGTGGGCCAGGGGTTGTTCTTGATGTTATAAACAACGTGTGGTCATGCTACGGTCTGGTCCACTAACCGTGGGCCAGGGGGTTGTTCTACGGCCTGGTCCACTAACCGTGGGCCAGGGGGGTCGTGCTACGGCCTGGTCCACTAACCGTGGGCCAGGGGGGTCGTGCTACGGCCTGGTCCACTCACCGTGGGCCAGGGGGGTTGTGCTACGGCCTGGTCCACTCACCGTGGGCCAGGGGGTTGTTCTTGATGTACTCTCGTCTGATGCTGATGTTCTTGAGCAGACACTGCCTGGCGTGGGCCCTCCTCTCCTTGACGGGGTCTTTAGCACACAGAGAGAACACCGCCAGGTACTCCAGTGGAAGGACCAACTTCACCAGGGCCAGGTGTAACTTCTGGGCAAATATCTGACGGACCTGATAACACTCATCCTGCAGGAGGAGGACGAGAGGGACAGTTCAACAAAACAAAGGACACAAGAACACAGAAGCATCTCCTCAAAAATCCCCACACCGACACTCCTCCCACACACGGTCTTACGTTGATGACCAGTCCACAGAGCTGGAACTGTTCTGGTGTGATGATGTCATGGTAAACTGGTTCCTGGGCCAGCTTCATGATGGCGCCTCCTGCTGCCAGACGCAGACGAGACATGTCTGACTTGCTGGAGGAGGAGGAAGAGGAGGAGGAGGACGATGTGAGTAATGAGCATCAAGGAGTATTTTGTAACCCAGTTAGCCTGACCTCTAACCCTTCTGTTCTGTTCTGTGAGGTCTCCCTCGGAGACCAGCATGGCTGACAGGTCGTCTGACCTCTGACCTCTACGTACCTGATCTTCTTCTGTTCTGTGAGGTCTCCCTCGGAGACCAGCATGGCTGACAGGTCGTCTGACCTCTGACCTCTCCGTACCTGGATCTTCTTCTGTTCTGGAGGTCTCCTCGGAGACCAGCATGGCTGACAGGTCGATCCTGACCTCTGACCTCACGCACCTGATCTTCTTCTGTTCTGTGAGGTCTCCCTCTGAGACCAGCATGGCTGACAGGTCGCCTGACCTCTGACCTCTACGTACCTGATCTTCTTCTGTTCTGTGAGGTCTCCCTCGAGACCAGCATGGCTGACAGGTCGTCTGACCTCCCTGACCCACGTACCTGATCTTCTTCTCGTTCTGTGAGGTCTCGCTCGGAGACCAGCATGGCTGACAGGTCGTCTGACCTCCGACCTCTACGTACCTGATCTTCTTCTGTTCCTGTGAGGTCTCCCTCGGAGACCAGCATGGCTGACAGGTCGTCTGACCTCTGACCTCTACGTACCTGATCTTCTTCTGTTCTGTGAGGTCTCCCTCGGAGACCAGCATGGCTGACAGGTCGTCTGACCTCTGACCTCTACGTACCTGATCTTCTTCTGTTCTGTGAGGTCTCCCTCGGAGACCAGCATGGCTGACAGGTCGTCTGACCTCTGACCTCTACGTACCTGATCTTCTTCTGTTCTGTGAGGTCTCCCTTGGAGACCAGCATGGCTGACAGGTCGTCTGACCTCTGACCTCTACGTACCTGATCTTCTTCTGTTCTGTGAGGTCTCCCTCGGAGACCAGCATGGCTGACAGCAGTCGGAGGGTGGAGTTGGCTGATTTAGACTGGTTGTTCTTCATGCCCAGGAGCCAACGCACCAACAGCTTAATGGCCTGCACCTGGAGAGGGAGAGACAGAGATTACACATCTTACTAGCAACAGCATTCTACTCCTGGAGAGGGAGAGGAGGGAGAGAGAGAGGAAGAGGAGGAAGAAGAGGAGGAGAGGGAGAGGAAGAGGAGGAGAGAGAGACAGACAGACAGACAGAGAGAGAGAGAGGAGAGAGAGAGATTACACATCTTACTAGCAACAGCATTCTACTCCTGGAGAGGGAGAGGAGGGAGAGAGAGAGGAAGAAGAAGAGGAGAGAGAGGGAGAGGAGGGAGAGAGAGAGGAAGAGGAGGAAGAAGAGGAGGAGAGAGAGAGGAGAGAGACAGAGATTACACATCTTACTAGCAACAGCATTCTACTCCTGGAGAGGGAGAGGAGGGAGAGAGAGAGGAAGAGGAGGAAGAGGAGAGAGAGAGAGAGGAAGAGGAGGAGGAGAGAGAGAGAGGAAGAGGAGGAGGAGAGAGAGGAAGAGGAGAGAGAGAAAGAGAGAGGAGAGAGTGAGACAGAGAGAGAGAGAGAGGAAGAGGAGGAGAGACAGAGGAAGAGGAGAGGAGAGAGGAAGAGGAGAGAGGAGAGAGAGAGGAGGAGAGACAGAGGAGAGATATGTATATAGTGCTGTTACCTTAGCCAGCACCTCAGGAGAGACTTCCTCATCAGATGTCCACAGCTTCCCATTCTTGTTCCCTACAGACTGGAGACACACTCTTTACAGTACTGTGTATGTTCAAGGGTCTCAAGCACTACCATAGGTGTGGAGATACATGTATTTATTTAATGTGTGTCAGTGCATGTGTTCATGATCAGTGTGTGTGTGTGTTTTTGTGTCAGTGTGTGTGTGTCTTCGCTCTCAAACCCACCCTGTCGTTCATGAGCAGGTCCTTGACGATGAAGTTGGCCACGATGGCCTTCATGGGGGAGGCAAACTGATCTGGAGCCAGCAGGGAGATATGACCCAGGCTGACCAGCGGGGTTATCAACTGTTCTGGGACGTCAGCATTGAGACTACGAGAGAGAGGCTGGAGGGGGAGAGAGGCGGTTATCAACTGTTCTGGGACGTCAGCATTGAGACTACGAGAGAGAGGCTGGGGGAGAGAGGCGGTTATCAACTGTTCTGGGACGTCAGCATTGAGACTACGAAGAGAGGCTGAGAGGGAGAGGCGGTTATCAACTGTTCTGGGGACGTCAGCATTGAGACTACGAGAGAGAGGCTGGAGGGAGAGGCGGTTATCAACTGTTCTGGGACGTCAGCATTGAGACTACGAAGAGAGGCTGGGGGAGAGAGGCGGTTATCAACTGTTCTGGGACGTCAGCATTGAGACTACGAGAGAGAGGCTGGGGGAGAGAGCGGTTATCAACTGTTCTGGGACGTCAGCATTGAGACTACGAGAGAGGCTGGGGGAGAGAGGCGGTTATCAACTGTTCTGGGACGTCAGCATTGAGACTACGAGAGAGGAGGCTGGGGGAGAGAGGCGGTTATCAACTGTTCTGGGACGTCAGCATTGAGACT
>NW_025533747.1:0-32500 GCF_020615455.1 Coregonus clupeaformis | reverse complement strand
ACAACATCTGGAAGGTCCCTCAGTATGACTCCCTTCCTCTGTCCCCCTTCCTCTGTCCCCCCATCCATACAACATCTGGAAGGTCCACTCCCCCCTTCCTCTGTCCCCCATCCATACAACATCTGAAGGTCCACTACCCTCTCTGTCCCCCATCCATACAACATCTGGAAGGTCCACTACCCCTTCCTCTGTCCCCCATCCATACAACATCTGGAAGGTCCACTACCCCTTCCTCTGTCCCCCCATCCATACAACATCTGGAAGGTCCACTACCCCCTTCCTCTGTCCCCCATCCATACAACATCTGGAAGGTCCACTACCCTTCTCTGTCCCCCATCCATACAACATCTGGAAGGTCCACTACCCCTTCCTCTGTCCCCCATCCATACAACATCTGGAAGGTCCACTACCCCTTCCTCTGTCCCCCATCCATACAACATCTGGAAGGTCCACTACCCCTTCCTCTGTCCCCCATCCATACAACATCTGGAAGGTCCCTCAGTCAAGTATTGCATTTCAAGCACAGATTCAACTACAAAGACCAGGGAGCTTTTAGAAAGTCTCCTAAAGAAGGGCAGTGATTGGTAGATTGGTAACAGTAACAAATCAGACATTTAACATCTCTTTAAGCATGGTCAAGTTAATAATTATCCTGTGGGTGATGTATTAAACCACCCAGACACATCAAAGATGCAGTCGTCCTTCTGAACTGAGTTGCAGGGCAGGAAGTAAACTGTTAGTGATGTCACCATGAGTTCATTGGTGATTTTAAAACAGCTACAGAGTTCAATGTCTGTGATGAGAGAAAACTGAGGATGGATCAACAACATTGTAGTGACTCCACAATAATGACTTAAATGAATACAAATATTCCAAAACATGCATATGTATGCAACAAGGCACTAAAGTATTAATAAAAAAGACTAAAATGGCAAAGGAATATAGTATTTTTGGCCTAAATGCGATGTCTCATGTTTGGGGCAAATCCAACACATCACTGAGTAACTGCCTCCTTCTTTTCAAGCACGGTGGTGGCTGCATCATGTTATGGGTGTGCTTGTCATCGGCAAATACTGAGGAGTTTTTCAGGATAAAAAAAGAAATGGGATGGAGCTAAGAACAGACTAAATCCTCGAGGAAAACCTGCTTTCCACCAGACACTGGGAGAGGAATTCACCTTTCAGCAGGATAATAACCTACAACACAAGGACAAATCTACACTGGAGTTGCTTACCAAGAAGACAGTGAATGTTCCTGAGTGGCCGAGTTACGGTTTTGACTTAAATCTGCTTTAAAAACTATGGCAAGACTTGAAAACTGCAGTCTAGCCACGATCCCCAACATCTTGACAGAGCTTGAAGAATTATGAAAATAATGAATGGGCTAATATTGTACAATCCAGGTGTGGAAAGCTCTTAGAGACTTAGACAAGACTCACAGCTGTAATGGCAGCCAAAAGGTGTTTCTAACACGCATCGACTCAGGGAGCTGAATACTTATCTAATCAAGGTATATTAGTTTTATTTTTTCTTCCACTTTGACTTGAGTATTTAGGAAAACAAAATGTGAAGAAATCCAAGACTTTCTATAGGCAAGGAAGTTTCACCTAACCTCTCTCTCTCTCTCTCTCTCTCTCTCTCTCTCTCTCTCTCTCTCTCTGTGTGTGTGTGTGTGTGTGTAGAGGTGTGTGAGGTGCGTTACCTCAAAGATCTGCGCCAGCTGGACCTCCTTGTTACAGAAGATAGCATGGATACAGTGAACAGCCTGTTTAGCCTGGTGGGGGGTTCCACGCTTAGCCTTCTGATGGAGGACTGGAATCAGGGTACTGGAGGAAGGAGAGGAGAGGAGGTTAGCACAGACGTACTGGAGGAAAGGAGAGGAGAGGAGGTTAGCACAGACGTACTGGAGGAAGGGGAGGTTAGCACAGACGTACTGGAGGAAGGGGAGGAGAGGAGGTTAGCACAGACGTACTGGAGGAAGGGGAGGAGAGGAGGTTAGCACAGACGTACTGGAGGAAGGGGAGGAGAGAGGTTAGCACAGACGTACTGGAGGAAGGGAGGTTAGCACAGACGTACTGGAGGAAGGGGAGGTTAGCACAGACGTACTGGAGGAAGGGGGGGGAGGAGTTAGCAGACGTACTGGAGGAGGGGAGGTTAGCACAGACGTACTGGAGGAAGGGGAGGTTAGCACAGATGTACTGGAGGAAGGGGAGGAGAGGTTAGCACAGACGTACTGGAGGAAGGGGAGGAGAGGAGGTTAGCACAGACGTACTGGAGGAAGGGGAGGTTAGCACAGATGTACTGGAGGAAGGAGAGGAGAGGAGGTTAGCACAGACGTACTGGAGGAAGGAGAGGAGAGGTTAGCACAGACGTACTGGAGGAAGGGGAGGAGAGGAGGTTAGCACAGACGTACTGGAGGAAGGGGAGGTTAGCACAGACGTACTGGAGGACGGGAGGAGGTTAGCACAGACGTACTGGAGGAAGGGGAGGTTAGCACAGATGTACTGGAGGGAGGAGAGGAGGTTAGCACAGATGTACTGGAGGAAGGGGAGGAGAGGTTAGCACAGACGTACTGGAGGAAGGGGAGGAGAGGAGGTTAGCACAGACGTACTGGAGGAAGGGGAGGTTAGCACAGATGTACTGGAGGAAGGAGAGGAGAGGAGGTTAGCACAGACGTACTGGAGGAAGGAGAGGAGAGGTTAGCACAGACGTACTGGAGGAAGGGGAGGAGAGGAGGTTAGCACAGACGTACTGGAGGAAGGGGAGGTTAGCACAGACGTACTGGAGGACGGGAGGAGGTTAGCACAGACGTACTGGAGGAAGGGGAGGTTAGCACAGATGTACTGGAGGGAGGAGAGGAGGTTAGCACAGATGTACTGGAGGGAGGAGAGGAGGTTAGCACAGACGTACTGGAGGAAGGGGAGGAGAGGAGGTTAGCACAGACGTACTGGAGGAAGGGGAGGTTAGCACAGATGTACTGGAGGGAGGAGAGGAGGTTAGCACAGACGTACTGGAGGAAGGGGAGGAGAGGAGGTTAGCACAGATGTACTGGAGGAAGGGGAGGTTAGCACAGACGTACTGGAGGAAGGGGAGGTTAGCACAGACGTACTGGAGGAAAGGAGAGGAGAGGTTAGCACAGACGTACTGGAGGAAGGGGAGGAGAGGAGGTTAGCACAGACGTACTGGAGGAAGGGGAGGTTAGCACAGACGTACTGGAGGAAGGGGAGGTTAGCACAGACGTACTGGAGGAAGGAGAGGTTAGCACAGACGTACTGGAGGAAGGAGAGGTTAGCACAGACGTACTGGAGGAAGGAGAGGAGGTTAGCACAGACGTACTGGAGGGAGGAGAGGAGGTTAGCACAGACGTACTGGAGGAAGGAGAGATGGTTAGCACAGACGTACTGGAGGAAGGGGAGGTTAGCACAGACGTACTGGAGGAAGGAGAGGAGGTTAGCACAGACGTACTGGAGGGAGGAGAGGAGGTTAGCACAGACGTACTGGAGGAAGGAGAGGAGGTTAGCACAGATGTACTGGAGGAAGGGGAGGTTAGCACAGACGTACTGGAGGAAGGGGAGGTTAGCACAGACGTACTGGAGGAAAGGAGAGGAGAGGTTAGCACAGACGTACTGGAGGAAGGGGAGGAGAGGAGGTTAGCACAGACGTACTGGAGGAAGGGGAGGTTAGCACAGACGTACTGGAGGAAGGGGAGGAGAGGAGGTTAGCACAGACGTACTGGAGGAAGGAGAGGAGAGGAGGTTAGCACAGACGTACTGGAGGAAGGGGAGGAGAGGAGGTTAGCACAGACGTACTGGAGGAAGGGGAGGAGAGGAGGTTAGCACAGACGTACTGGAGGAAGGGGAGGTTAGCACAGATGTACTGGAGGAAGGAGAGGAGAGGAGGTTAGCACAGACGTACTGGAGGAAGGAGAGGAGAGGTTAGCACAGACGTACTGGAGGAAGGGGAGGAGAGGAGGTTAGCACAGACGTACTGGAGGAAGGGGAGGTTAGCACAGACGTACTGGAGGACGGGAGGAGGTTAGCACAGACGTACTGGAGGAAGGGAAGGTTAGCACAGATGTACTGGAGGAAGGAGAGGAGAGGAGGTTAGCACAGACGTACTGGAGGAAGGGGAGGAGAGGAGGTTAGCACAGACGTACTGGAGGAAGGGGAGGTTAGCACAGACGTACTGGAGGAAGGAGAGGTTAGCACAGACGTACTGGAGGAAGGAGAGGTTAGCACAGACGTACTGGAGGAAGGAGAGGAGGTTAGCACAGACGTACTGGAGGGAGGAGAGGAGGTTAGCACAGACGTACTGGAGGAAGGAGAGGAGGTTAGCACAGACGTACTGGAGGAAGGGGAGGTTAGCACAGACGTACTGGAGGAAGGAGAGGAGGTTAGCACAGACGTACTGGAGGGAGGAGAGGAGGTTAGCACAGACGTACTGGAGGAAGGAGAGGAGGTTAGCACAGACGTACTGGAGGACGGGAGGAGGTTAGCACAGACGTACTGGAGGGAGGAGAGGAGGTTAGCACAGACGTACTGGAGGAAGGGGAGGTTAGCACAGACGTACTGGAGGAAGGGGAGGAGGTTAGCACAGACGTACTGGAGGACGGGAGGAGGTTAGCACAGACGTACTGGAGGAAGGGGAGGAGAGGAGGTTAGCACAGACGTACTGGAGGAAGGAGAGGAGAGGAGGTTAGCACAGACGTACTGGAGGAAGGGGAGGAGAGGAGGTTAGCACAGACGTACTGGAGGAAGGGGAGGTTAGCACAGACGTACTGGAGGAAGGGGAGGAGGTTAGCACAGACGTACTGGAGGAAGGAGAGGAGAGGAGGTTAGCACAGATGTACTGGAGGACGGAGAGGAGGTTAGCACAGATGTACTGGAGGAAGAGGAGGTTAGCACAGACGTACTGGAGGAAGGAGAGGAGGTTAGCACAGACGTACTCCCTCCCCCCTCCCTCCCTCCCTCCCTCTCTGCCTCCCCCCCACCCTCCCTCCCACCCACCCTCCCTCCCTCCCTCCCTCCCTTACGATCGTATCTGCTGTAGTTCCGTCTCTATTTTCTGTCCCGTGTTCCTGAAGATCTGTATGGCAGCTTCAGCCACCTTGTCATCCTCCATCTTCAGACACTGGAGCAGAGACTCATAGGTCTCGGCAGAGTGGAACGCTGTGGGGTGGGTGAGCGACAGAACCTGGAGGAGGAGGAGGACAGGAACCAGTTATTCATCTGTCCATTCATTCATCCTTTCATCCACCAGTCCCCTCCATCCATCCATACCTTCAGTAGTTCCAGTCCAGAGCGGATGGCAGTATCTGGTGTGACACCTTCATCATCATCATCAGCTGTTCCCTCAATAGACTTATTCAGCAGCTTGACCAGAGCACTGGGCAGAGAGAGATATAACATTACATATCATATATAACATATCATAACATTATATAACATCTTATTCAGCAGTTTGACCAGAGCACCGAGCAGAGAGAGATATAACATTACATATCATATATAACATATCATAACATTATATAACATCTTATTCAGCAGTTTGACCAGAGCACCGAGCAGAGAGAGATATAACATTACATATCATATATAACATATCATAACATTATATAACATCTTTATTCAGCAGTTTGACCAGAGCACTGAGCAGAGAGAGATATAACATTACATATCATATATAACATATCATAACATTATATAACATCTTATTCAGCAGTTTGACCAGAGCACTGAGCAGAGAGAGATATAACATTACATATCATATATAACATATCATAACATTATATAACATCTTATTCAGCAGTTTGACCAGAGCACTGAGCAGAGAGAGACACAGAACAAAAGACTGAACGACTGGGTCGCGTCTCTAAGCAAACGAACCGATAAAACGAACGACCAGCCGGCTTGGGTAGAGACCCTAGATTTGTGTCGGGACTATATCTCGTGGAAGGATGAAATAGTATGAATAAATTCATCAAAATAACAGTTTTTAATGAAAATATGTCAATGATTATTTGAATATGTTGGTAACCCGTTGTATAATGCCCTCGAAGCCGGTGTTTGGAGGATATATTGACACGGTTTGCCGGCGCCAGACGAATATATCCTCCAAAACATGGCTACTCCGGCATCATCACCGAAGCACCCACGTATCAGAGGTAGATAAACTGTGGTAATCAATGTATTACAATGTTATGGCCCCTATATGGTTAGTTGGGCCAACAGGATTGATGGTATGAAATGAAATGTATTATCCAGGGAACAATCTTCTCAAACCAAGGTTCATGATTTGTTAACTTCACAACACTAAATAATAAATCAGAAAATCAGACCGAATGCCACTGATAACAGCATGCTACACACACACACTGGCTGTTTATTTACCTGATGGCCTCGGAGTCGATGTGGACGGGAGCGATCCGTTCTAACAGGAACTTAACCATCTCCAGGAAGGGGTTGGTGGGCTGCTTAGGGAACGTCAGTTTACGAGTAATCTCCCTCTGAAATACATGATCAATATCTACTGGTAATCTCCCTCTGAAATACAGGATCAATATCTACTGGTAATCTCCCTCTGAAATACAGGATCAATATCTACTGGTAATCTCCCTCTGAAATACAGGATCAATATCTACTGGTAATCTCCCTCTGAAATACAGGATCAATATCTACTGGTAATCTCTCTCTGAAATACAGGATCAATATCTACTGGTAATCTCCCTCTGAAATACAGGATCAATATCTACTGGTAATCTCCCTCTGAAATACAGGATCAATATCTACTGGTAATCTCCCTCTGAAATACATGATCAATATCTACTGGTAATCTCCCTCTGAAATACAGGATCAATATCTACTGGTAATCTCCCTCTGAAATACAGGATCAATATCTACTGGTAATCTCAGTCTGAAATACATGATCAATATCTACTGGTAATCTCCCTCTGAAATACAGGATCAATATCTACTGGTAATCTCCCTCTGAAATACAGGATCAATATCTACTGGTAATCTCAGTCTGAAACACAGGATCAATATCTACTGGTAATCTCCCTCTGAAATACATTATCAATATCTACTGGTAATCTCCCTCTGAAATACATGATCAATATCTACTGGTAATCTCCCTCTGAAATACATGATCAATATCTACTGGTAATCTCAGTCTGAAACACAGGATCAATATCTACTGGTAATCTCCCTCTGAAATACATGATCAATATCTACTGGTAATCTCCCTCTGAAATACATTAATACATGATCAATATCTACTGGTAATCTCCCTCTGAAATACATGATCAATATCTACTGGTAATCTCCCTCTGAAATCCATGATCAATATATACTGGTAATCTCCCTCTGAAATACAGGATCAATATCTACTGGTAATCTCCCTCTGAAATACAGGATCAATATCTACTGGTAATCTCCCTCTGAAATACATTAATACATGATCAATATCTACTGGTAATCTCCCTCTGAAATACATGATCAATATCTACTGGTAATCTCCCTTTCAAATACAGGATCAATATCTACTGGTAATCTCCCTCTGAAATACATGATCAATATCTACTGGAAATCTCCCTCAAATAAATTATTAATATCTACTGGTAATCTCCCTCTGAAATACAGGATCAATATGTACTGGTAATCTCAATCTGAAACACATTAATACATTATCAATATCTACTGGTAATCTCCCTCTGAAATACAGGATCAATATCTACTGGTAATCTCCCTCTGAAATACATGATCAATATCTACTGGTAATCTCAGTCCGAAACACAGGATCAATATCTACTGGTAATCTCCCTCTGAAATACATGATCAATATCTACTGGTAATCTCCCTCTGAAATACATTAATACATGATCAATATCTACTGGTAATCTCCCTCTGAAATACATGATCAATATCTACTGGTAATCTCCCTCCGAAATACATGATCAATATATACTGGTAATCTCCCTCTGAAATACAGGATCAATATCTACTGGTAATCTCCCTCTGAAATACAGGATCAATATCTACTGGTAATCTCCCTCTGAAATACAGGATCAATATCTACTGGTAATCTCCCTCTGAAATACAGGATCAATATCTACAGGTAATCTCCCTCTGAAATACATTAATACATGATCAATATCTACTGGTAATCTCCCTCTGAAATACATGATCAATATCTACTGGTAATCTCCCTCTGAAATACAGGATCAATATCTACTGGTAATCTCCCTCTGAAATACATGATCAATATCTACTGGAAATCTCCCTCAAATAAATTATTAATATCTACTGGTAATCTCCCTCTGAAATACATGATCAATATGTACTGGTAATCTCAGTCTGAAACACATTAATACATTATCAATATCTACTGGTAATCTCCCTCTGAAATACAGGATCAATATCTACTGGTAATCTCCCTCTGAAATACAGGATCAATATCTACTGGTAATCTCCCTCTGAAATACAGGATCAATATCTACTGGTAATCTCCCTCTGAAATACAGGATCAATATCTACTGGTAATCTCCCTCTGAAATACAGGATCAATATCTACTGGTAATCTCCCTCTGAAATACATGATCAATATCTACTGGAAATCTCCCTCAAATAAATTATTAATATCTACTGGTAATCTCCCTCTGAAATACATGATCAATATGTACTGGTAATCTCAGTCTGAAACACATTAATACATTATCAATATCTACTGGTAATCTCCTATGAAATACAGGATCAATATCTACTGGTAATCTCCCTCTGAAATACAGGATCAATATCTACTGGTAATCTCCCTCTGAAATACAGGATCAATATCTACTGGTAATCTCTCTCTGAAATACAGGATCAATATCTACTGGTAATCTCCCTCTGAAATACAGGATCAATATCTACTGGTAATCTCCCTCTGAAATACAGGATCAATATCTACTGGTAATCTCCCTCTGAAATACATGATCAATATCTACTGGTAATCTCCCTCTGAAATACATGATCAATATCTACTGGTAATCTCCCTCTGAAATACATGATCAATATCTACTGGTAATCTCCCTCTGAAATACATGATCAATATCTACTGGTAATCTCCCTCTGAAATACATGATCAATATCTACTGGTAATCTCCCTCTGAAATACATGATCAATATCTACTGGTAATCTCCCTCTGAAATACATGATCAATATCTATTGGTAATCTCCATCTGAAATACATGATCAATATCTACTGGTAATCTCCCTCTGAAATACATGATCAATATCTACTGGTAATCTCCCTCTGAAATACATGATCAATATCTACTGGTAATCTCCCTCTGAAATACATGATCAATATCTACTGGTAATCTCCCTCTGAAATACATGATCAATATCTACTGGTAATCTCCCTCAAATACATGATCAATATCTACTGGTAATCTCCCTCTGAAATACATGATCAATATCTACTGGTAATCTCCCTCTGAAATACATGATCAATATCTACTGGTAATCTCCCTCTGAAATACATGATCAATATCTACTGGTAATCTCCCTCTGAAATACATGATCAATATCTACTGGTAATCTCAGTCTGAAATACATGATCAATATCTACTGGTAATCTACCTCTGAAATACATGATCAATATCTACTGGTAATCTCCCTCTGAAATACAGGATCAATATCTACTGGTAATCTCCCTCTGAAATACATGATCAATATCTACTGGTAATCTCCCTCTGAAATACAGGATCAATATCTACTGGTAATCTCCCTCTGAAATACATTATCAATATCTACTGGGTAATCTCCCTCTGAAATACATGATCAATATCTACTGGTAATCTCCCTCTGAAATACATGACCAATATCTACTGGTAATCTCCCTCTGAAATACATGATCAATATCTACTGGTAATCTCAGTCTGAAATACATGATCAATATCTACTGGTAATCTCCCTCTGAAATACATGATCAATATCTACTGGTAATCTCAGTCTGAAATACATGATCAATATCTACTGGTAATCTCCCTCTGAAATACATGATCAATATCTACTGGTAATCTCCCTCTGAAATACATGATCAATATGTACTGGTAATCTCAGTCTGAAACACATTAATACATTATCAATATCTACTGGTAATCTCCATCTGAAATACATGATCAATATCTACTGGTAATCTCCCTCTGAAATACATGATCAATATCTACTGGTAATCTCCCTCTGAAATACATGATCAATATCTACTGGTAATCTCCCTCTGAAATACATGATCAATATCTACTGGTAATCTCCCTCAAATACATGATCAATATCTACTGGTAATCTCCCTCTGAAATACATGATCAATATCTACTGGTAATCTCCCTCTGAAATACATGATCAATATCTACTGGTAATCTCCCTCTGAAATACATGATCAATATCTACTGGTAATCTCCCTCTGAAATACATGATCAATATCTACTGGTAATCTCCCTCTGAAATACATGATCAATATCTACTGGTAATCTCCCTCTGAAATACATTATCAATATCTACTGGTAATCTCAGTCTGAAATACATGATCAATATCTACTGGTAATCTCCCTCTGAAATACATGATCAATATCTACTGGTAATCTCCCTCTGAAATACAGGATCAATATCTACTGGTAATCTCCCTCTGAAATACATGATCAATATCTACTGGTAATCTCCCTCTGAAATACAGGATCAATATCTACTGGTAATCTCCCTCTGAAATACATTATCAATATCTACTGGTAATCTCCCTCTGAAATACATGATCAATATCTACTGGTAATCTCCCTCTGAAATACATGACCAATATCTACTGGTAATCTCCCTCTGAAATACATGATCAATATCTACTGGTAATCTCAGTCTGAAATACATGATCAATATCTACTGGTAATCTCCCTCTGAAATACATGATCAATATCTACTGGTAATCTCAGTCTGAAATACATGATCAATATCTACTGGTAATCTCCCTCTGAAATACATGATCAATATCTACTGGTAATCTCCCTCTGAAATACATGATCAATATGTACTGGTAATCTCAGTCTGAAACACATTAATACATTATCAATATCTACTGGTAATCTCCATCTGAAATACATGATCAATATCTACTGGTAATCTCCCTCTGAAATACATGATCAATATCTACTGGTAATCTCCCTCTGAAATACATGATCAATATCTACTGGTAATCTCCCTCTGAAATACATGATCAATATCTACTGGTAATCTCCCTCTGAAATACATGATCAATATCTACTGGTAATCTCCCTCTGAAATACATGATCAATATCTACTGGTAATCTCCCTCTGAAATACATGATCAATATCTACTGGTAATCTCCCTCTGAAATACATGATCAATATGTACTGGTAATCTCCCTCTGAAATACATGATCAATATCTACTGGTAATCTCCCTCTGAAATACATGATCAATATCTACTGGTAATCTCAGTCTGAAATACATGATCAATATCTACTGGTAATCTCCCTCTGAAATACACGATCAATATCTACTGGTAATCTCCCTCTGAAATACAGGATCAATATCTACTGGTAATCTCCCTCTGAAATACATGATCAATATCTACTGGTAATCTCCCTCTGAAATACAGGATCAATATCTACTGGTAATCTCCCTCTGAAATACATTATCAATATCTACTGGTAATCTCCCTCTGAAATACATGATCAATATCTACTGGTAATCTCCCTCTGAAATACATGATCAATATCTACTGGTAATCTCAGTCTGAAATACATGATCAATATCTACTGGTAATCTCCCTCTGAAATACATGATCAATATCTACTGGTAATCTCAGTCTGAAATACATGATCAATATCTACTGGTAATCTCCCTCTGAAATACATGATCAATATCTACTGGTAATCTCCCTCTGAAATACAGGATCAATATCTACTGGTAATCTCAGTCTGAAACACATTAATACATTATCAATATCTACTGGTAATCTCCCTCTGAAATACATGATCAATATCTACTGGTAATCTCCCTCTGAAATACAGGATCAATATCTACTGGTAATCTCCCTCTGAAATACATGATCAATATCTACTGGAAATCTCCCTCAAATAAATTATTAATATCTACTGGTAATCTCCCTCTGAAATACATGATCAATATGTACTGGTAATCTCAGTCTGAAACACATTAATACATTATCAATATCTACTGGTAATCTCCCTCTGAAATACAGGATCAATATCTATTGGTAATCTCCCTCTGAAATACAGGATCAATATCTACTGGTAATCTCCCTCTGAAATACAGGATCAATATCTACTGGTAATCTCCCTCTGAAATACAGGATCAATATCTACTGGTAATCTCCCTCTGAAATACAGGATCAATATCTACTGGTAATCTCCCTCTGAAATACAGGATCAATATCTACTGGTAATCTCCCTCTGAAATACATGATCAATATCTACTGGTAATCTCCCTCTGAAATACAGGATCAATATCTACTGGTAATCTCCCTCTGAAATACATTATCAATATCTACTGGTAATCTCCCTCTGAAATACATGATCAATATCTACTGGTAATCTCCCTCTGAAATACATGACCAATAACTACTGGTAATCTCCCTCTGAAATACATGATCAATATCTACTGGTAATCTCAGTCTGAAATACATGATCAATATCTACTGGTAATCTCCCTCTGAAATACAGGATCAATATCTACTGGTAATCTCCCTCTGAAATACATGATCAATATCTACTGGAAATCTCCCTCAAATAAATTATTAATATCTACTGGTAATCTCCCTCTGAAATACATGATCAATATGTACTGGTAATCTCAGTCTGAAACACATTAATACATTATCAATATCTACTGGTAATCTCCCTCTGAAATACATGATCAATATCTACTGGTAATCTCAGTCTGAAATACATGATCAATATCTACTGGTAATCTCCCTCTGAAATACATGATCAATATCTACTGGTAATCTCCCTCTGAAATACAGGATCAATATCTACTGGTAATCTCCCTCTGAAATACATGATCAATATCTACTGGTAATCTCCCTCTGAAATACAGGATCAATATCTACTGGTAATCTCCCTCTGAAATACATTATCAATATCTACTGGTAATCTCCCTCTGAAATACATGATCAATATCTACTGGTAATCTCCCTCTGAAATACATGACCAATATCTACTGGTAATCTCCCTCTGAAATACATGATCAATATCTACTGGTAATCTCAGTCTGAAATACATGATCAATATCTACTGGTAATCTCCCTCTGAAATACATGATCAATATCTACTGGTAATCTCAGTCTGAAATACATGATCAATATCTACTGGTAATCTCCCTCTGAAATACATGATCAATATCTACTGGTAATCTCCCTCTGAAATACATGATCAATATGTACTGGTAATCTCAGTCTGAAACACATTAATACATTATCAATATCTACTGGTAATCTCCATCTGAAATACATGATCAATATCTACTGGTAATCTCCCTCTGAAATACATGATCAATATCTACTGGTAATCTCCCTCTGAAATACATGATCAATATCTACTGGTAATCTCCCTCTGAAATACATGATCAATATCTACTGGTAATCTCCCTCAAATACATGATCAATATCTACTGGTAATCTCCCTCTGAAATACATGATCAATATCTACTGGTAATCTCCCTCTGAAATACATGATCAATATCTACTGGTAATCTCCCTCTGAAATACATGATCAATATCTACTGGTAATCTCCCTCTGAAATACATGATCAATATCTACTGGTAATCTCCCTCTGAAATACATGATCAATATCTACTGGTAATCTCCCTCTGAAATACATGATCAATATCTACTGGTAATCTCAGTCTGAAATACATGATCAATATCTACTGGTAATCTCCCTCTGAAATACATGATCAATATCTACTGGTAATCTCCCTCTGAAATACAGGATCAATATCTACTGGTAATCTCCCTCTGAAATACATGATCAATATCTACTGGTAATCTCCCTCTGAAATACAGGATCAATATCTACTGGTAATCTCCCTCTGAAATACATTATCAATATCTACTGGTAATCTCCCTCTGAAATACATGATCAATATCTACTGGTAATCTCCCTCTGAAATACATGACCAATATCTACTGGTAATCTCCCTCTGAAATACATGATCAATATCTACTGGTAATCTCAGTCTGAAATACATGATCAATATCTACTGGTAATCTCCCTCTGAAATACATGATCAATATCTACTGGTAATCTCAGTCTGGAAATACATGATCAATATCTACTGGTAATCTCCCTCTGAAATACATGATCAATATCTACTGGTAATCTCCCTCTGAAATACATGATCAATATGTACTGGTAATCTCAGTCTGAAACACATTAATACATTATCAATATCTACTGGTAATCTCCATCTGAAATACATGATCAATATCTACTGGTAATCTCCCTCTGAAATACATGATCAATATCTACTGGTAATCTCCCCTCTGAAATACATGATCAATATCTACTGGTAATCTCCCTCTGAAATACATGATCAATATCTACTGGTAATCTCCCTCTGAAATACATGATCAATATCTACTGGTAATCTCCCTCTGAAATACATGATCAATATCTACTGGTAATCTCCCTCTGAAATACATGATCAATATCTACTGGTAATCTCCCTCTGAAATACATGATCAATATGTACTGGTAATCTCCCTCTGAAATACATGATCAATATCTACTGGTAATCTCCCTCTGAAATACATGATCAATATCTACTGGTAATCTCAGTCTGAAATACATGATCAATATCTACTGGTAATCTCCCTCTGAAATACATGATCAATATCTACTGGTAATCTCCCTCTGAAATACAGGATCAATATCTACTGGTAATCTCCCTCTGAAATACATGATCAATATCTACTGGTAATCTCCCTCTGAAATACAGGATCAATATCTACTGGTAATCTCCCTCTGAAATACATTATCAATATCTACTGGTAATCTCCCTCTGAAATACATGATC
Source organism: Coregonus clupeaformis (assembly GCF_020615455.1). NCBI lineage: Eukaryota > Metazoa > Chordata > Actinopteri > Salmoniformes > Salmonidae > Coregonus > Coregonus clupeaformis. The sequence goes on along the minus strand of NW_025533747.1, from coordinate 17,410 downwards.
AATATCTACTGGTAATCTCCCTCTGAAATACATGACCAATATCTACTGGTAATCTCCCTCTGAAATACATGATCAATATCTACTGGTAATCTCAGTCTGAAATACATGATCAATATCTACTGGTAATCTCCCTCTGAAATACATGATCAATATCTACTGGTAATCTCAGTCTGAAATACATGATCAATATCTACTGGTAATCTCCCTCTGAAATACATGATCAATATCTACTGGTAATCTCCCTCTGAAATACAGGATCAATATCTACTGGTAATCTCAGTCTGAAACACATTAATACATTATCAATATCTACTGGTAATCTCCCTCTGAAATACATGATCAATATCTACTGGTAATCTCCCTCTGAAATACAGGATCAATATCTACTGGTAATCTCCCTCTGAAATACATGATCAATATCTACTGGAAATCTCCCTCAAATAAATTATTAATATCTACTGGTAATCTCCCTCTGAAATACATGATCAATATGTACTGGTAATCTCAGTCTGAAACACATTAATACATTATCAATATCTACTGGTAATCTCCCTCTGAAATACAGGATCAATATCTATTGGTAATCTCCCTCTGAAATACAGGATCAATATCTACTGGTAATCTCCCTCTGAAATACAGGATCAATATCTACTGGTAATCTCCCTCTGAAATACAGGATCAATATCTACTGGTAATCTCCCTCTGAAATACAGGATCAATATCTACTGGTAATCTCCCTCTGAAATACAGGATCAATATCTACTGGTAATCTCCCTCTGAAATACAGGATCAATATCTACTGGTAATCTCCCTCTGAAATACAGGATCAATATCTACTGGTAATCTCCCTCTGAAATACATTATCAATATCTACTGGTAATCTCCCTCTGAAATACATGATCAATATCTACTGGTAATCTCCCTCTGAAATACATGACCAATAACTACTGGTAATCTCCCTCTGAAATACATGATCAATATCTACTGGTAATCTCAGTCTGAAATACATGATCAATATCTACTGGTAATCTCCCTCTGAAATACAGGATCAATATCTACTGGTAATCTCCCTCTGAAATACATGATCAATATCTACTGGAAATCTCCCTCAAATAAATTATTAATATCTACTGGTAATCTCCCTCTGAAATACATGATCAATATGTACTGGTAATCTCAGTCTGAAACACATTAATACATTATCAATATCTACTGGTAATCTCCCTCTGAAATACATGATCAATATCTACTGGTAATCTCAGTCTGAAATACATGATCAATATCTACTGGTAATCTCCCTCTGAAATACATGATCAATATCTACTGGTAATCTCCCTCTGAAATACAGGATCAATATCTACTGGTAATCTCCCTCTGAAATACATGATCAATATCTACTGGTAATCTCCCTCTGAAATACAGGATCAATATCTACTGGTAATCTCCCTCTGAAATACATTATCAATATCTACTGGTAATCTCCCTCTGAAATACATGATCAATATCTACTGGTAATCTCCCTCTGAAATACATGACCAATATCTACTGGTAATCTCCCTCTGAAATACATGATCAATATCTACTGGTAATCTCAGTCTGAAATACATGATCAATATCTACTGGTAATCTCCCTCTGAAATACATGATCAATATCTACTGGTAATCTCAGTCTGAAATACATGATCAATATCTACTGGTAATCTCCCTCTGAAATACATGATCAATATCTACTGGTAATCTCCCTCTGAAATACATGATCAATATGTACTGGTAATCTCAGTCTGAAACACATTAATACATTATCAATATCTACTGGTAATCTCCATCTGAAATACATGATCAATATCTACTGGTAATCTCCCTCTGAAATACATGATCAATATCTACTGGTAATCTCAGTCTGAAATACATGATCAATATCTACTGGTAATCTCCCTCTGAAATACATGATCAATATCTACTGGTAATCTCCCTCTGAAATACAGGATCAATATCTACTGGTAATCTCAGTCTGAAACACATTAATACATTATCAATATCTACTGGTAATCTCCCTCTGAAATACATGATCAATATCTACTGGTAATCTCCCTCTGAAATACAGGATCAATATCTACTGGTAATCTCCCTCTGAAATACATGATCAATATCTACTGGAAATCTCCCTCAAATAAATTATTAATATCTACTGGTAATCTCCCTCTGAAATACATGATCAATATGTACTGGTAATCTCAGTCTGAAACACATTAATACATTATCAATATCTACTGGTAATCTCCCTCTGAAATACAGGATCAATATCTATTGGTAATCTCCCTCTGAAATACAGGATCAATATCTACTGGTAATCTCCCTCTGAAATACAGGATCAATATCTACTGGTAATCTCCCTCTGAAATACAGGATCAATATCTACTGGTAATCTCCCTCTGAAATACAGGATCAATATCTACTGGTAATCTCCCTCTGAAATACAGGATCAATATCTACTGGTAATCTCCCTCTGAAATACAGGATCAATATCTACTGGTAATCTCCCTCTGAAATACAGGATCAATATCTACTGGTAATCTCCCTCTGAAATACATTATCAATATCTACTGGTAATCTCCCTCTGAAATACATGATCAATATCTACTGGTAATCTCCCTCTGAAATACATGACCAATAACTACTGGTAATCTCCCTCTGAAATACATGATCAATATCTACTGGTAATCTCAGTCTGAAATACATGATCAATATCTACTGGTAATCTCCCTCTGAAATACAGGATCAATATCTACTGGTAATCTCCCTCTGAAATACATGATCAATATCTACTGGAAATCTCCCTCAAATAAATTATTAATATCTACTGGTAATCTCCCTCTGAAATACATGATCAATATGTACTGGTAATCTCAGTCTGAAACACATTAATACATTATCAATATCTACTGGTAATCTCCCTCTGAAATACATGATCAATATCTACTGGTAATCTCAGTCTGAAATACATGATCAATATCTACTGGTAATCTCCCTCTGAAATACATGATCAATATCTACTGGTAATCTCCCTCTGAAATACAGGATCAATATCTACTGGTAATCTCCCTCTGAAATACATGATCAATATCTACTGGTAATCTCCCTCTGAAATACAGGATCAATATCTACTGGTAATCTCCCTCTGAAATACATTATCAATATCTACTGGTAATCTCCCTCTGAAATACATGATCAATATCTACTGGTAATCTCCCTCTGAAATACATGACCAATATCTACTGGTAATCTCCCTCTGAAATACATGATCAATATCTACTGGTAATCTCAGTCTGAAATACATGATCAATATCTACTGGTAATCTCCCTCTGAAATACATGATCAATATCTACTGGTAATCTCAGTCTGAAATACATGATCAATATCTACTGGTAATCTCCCTCTGAAATACATGATCAATATCTACTGGTAATCTCCCTCTGAAATACATGATCAATATGTACTGGTAATCTCAGTCTGAAACACATTAATACATTATCAATATCTACTGGTAATCTCCATCTGAAATACATGATCAATATCTACTGGTAATCTCCCTCTGAAATACATGATCAATATCTACTGGTAATCTCCCTCTGAAATACATGATCAATATCTACTGGTAATCTCCCTCTGAAATACATGATCAATATCTACTGGTAATCTCCCTCTGAAATACATGATCAATATCTACTGGTAATCTCCCTCTGAAATACATGATCAATATCTACTGGTAATCTCCCTCTGAAATACATGATCAATATGTACTGGTAATCTCCCTCTGAAATACATGATCAATATCTACTGGTAATCTCCCTCTGAAATACATGATCAATATCTACTGGTAATCTCAGTCTGAAATACATGATCAATATCTACTGGTAATCTCCCTCTGAAATACATGATCAATATCTACTGGTAATCTCCCTCTGAAATACAGGATCAATATCTACTGGTAATCTCCCTCTGAAATACATGATCAATATCTACTGGTAATCTCCCTCTGAAATACAGGATCAATATCTACTGGTAATCTCCCTCTGAAATACATTATCAATATCTACTGGTAATCTCCCTCTGAAATACATGATCAATATCTACTGGTAATCTCCCTCTGAAATACATGACCAATATCTACTGGTAATCTCCCTCTGAAATACATGATCAATATCTACTGGTAATCTCAGTCTGAAATACATGATCAATATCTACTGGTAATCTCCCTCTGAAATACATGATCAATATCTACTGGTAATCTCAGTCTGAAATACATGATCAATATCTACTGGTAATCTCCCTCTGAAATACATGATCAATATCTACTGGTAATCTCCCTCTGAAATACAGGATCAATATCTACTGGTAATCTCAGTCTGAAACACATTAATACATTATCAATATCTACTGGTAATCTCCCTCTGAAATACATGATCAATATCTACTGGTAATCTCCCTCTGAAATACAGGATCAATATCTACTGGTAATCTCCCTCTGAAATACATGATCAATATCTACTGGAAATCTCCCTCAAATAAATTATTAATATGTACTGGTAATCTCCCTCTGAAATACATGATCAATATGTACTGGTAATCTCAGTCTGAAACACATTAATACATTATCAATATCTACTGGTAATCTCCCTCTGAAATACAGGATCAATATCTATTGGTAATCTCCCTCTGAAATACAGGATCAATATCTACTGGTAATCTCCCTCTGAAATACAGGATCAATATCTACTGGTAATCTCCCTCTGAAATACAGGATCAATATCTACTGGTAATCTCCCTCTGAAATACAGGATCAATATCTACTGGTAATCTCCCTCTGAAATACAGGATCAATATCTACTGGTAATCTCCCTCTGAAATACATGATCAATATCTACTGGTAATCTCCCTCTGAAATACAGGATCAATATCTACTGGTAATCTCCCTCTGAAATACATTATCAATATCTACTGGTAATCTCCCTCTGAAATACATGATCAATATCTACTGGTAATCTCCCTCTGAAATACATGACCAATAACTACTGGTAATCTCCCTCTGAAATACATGATCAATATCTACTGGTAATCTCAGTCTGAAATACATGATCAATATCTACTGGTAATCTCCCTCTGAAATACAGGATCAATATCTACTGGTAATCTCCCTCTGAAATACATGATCAATATCTACTGGAAATCTCCCTCAAATAAATTATTAATATCTACTGGTAATCTCCCTCTGAAATACATGATCAATATGTACTGGTAATCTCAGTCTGAAACACATTAATACATTATCAATATCTACTGGTAATCTCCCTCTGAAATACAGGATCAATATCTACTGGTAATCTCCCTCTGAAATACAGGATCAATATCTACTGGTAATCTCCCTCTGAAATACAGGATCAATATCTACTGGTAATCTCAGTCTGAAACACATTAATACATTATCAATATCTACTGGTAATCTCCCTCTGAAATACATGATCAATATCTACTGGTAATCTCCCTCTGAAATACAGGATCAATATCTACTGGTAATCTCCCTCTGAAATACATGATCAATATCTACTGGTAATCTCCCTCAAATACATTATCAATATCTACTGGTAATCTCCCTCTGAAATACATGATCAATATCTACTGGTAATCTCCATCTGAAATACATGATCAATATCTACTGTAATCTCCCTCTGAAATACATGATCAATATCTACTGGTAATCTCCCTCTGAAATACATGATCAATATCTACTGGTAATCTCCCTCTGAAATACATGATCAATATCTACTGGTAATCTCCCTCTGAAATACATGACCAATAACTACTGGTAATCTCCCTCTGAAATACATGATCAATATCTACTGGTAATCTCAGTCTGAAATACATGATCAATATCTACTGGTAATCTCCCTCTGAAATACAGGATCAATATCTACTGGTAATCTCCCTCTGAAATACATGATCAATATCTACTGGAAATCTCCCTCAAATAAATTATTAATATCTACTGGTAATCTCCCTCTGAAATACATGATCAATATGTACTGGTAATCTCAGTCTGAAACACATTAATACATTATCAATATCTACTGGTAATCTCCCTCTGAAATACATGATCAATATCTACTGGTAATCTCAGTCTGAAATACATGATCAATATCTACTGGTAATCTCCTCTGAAATACATGATCAATATCTACTGGTAATCTCCCTCTGAAATACAGGATCAATATCTACTGGTAATCTCCCTCTGAAATACATGATCAATATCTACTGGTAATCTCCCTCTGAAATACAGGATCAATATCTACTGGTAATCTCCCTCTGAAATACATTATCAATATCTACTGGTAATCTCCCTCTGAAATACATGATCAATATCTACTGGTAATCTCCCTCTGAAATACATGACCAATATCTACTGGTAATCTCCCTCTGAAATACATGATCAATATCTACTGGTAATCTCAGTCTGAAATACATGATCAATATCTACTGGTAATCTCCCTCTGAAATACATGATCAATATCTACTGGTAATCTCAGTCTGAAATACATGATCAATATCTACTGGTAATCTCCCTCTGAAATACAGATCAATATCTACTGGTAATCTCCCTCTGAAATACATGATCAATATGTACTGGTAATCTCAGTCTGAAACACATTAATACATTATCAATATCTACTGGTAATCTCCATCTGAAATACATGATCAATATCTACTGGTAATCTCCCTCTGAAATACATGATCAATATCTACTGGTAATCTCAGTCTGAAATACATGATCAATATCTACTGGTAATCTCCCTCTGAAATACATGATCAATATCTACTGGTAATCTCCCTCTGAAATACAGGATCAATATCTACTGGTAATCTCAGTCTGAAACACATTAATACATTATCAATATCTACTGGTAATCTCCCTCTGAAATACATGATCAATATCTACTGGTAATCTCCCTCTGAAATACAGGATCAATATCTACTGGTAATCTCCCTCTGAAATACATGATCAATATCTACTGGAAATCTCCCTCAAATAAATTATTAATATCTACTGGTAATCTCCCTCTGAAATACATGATCAATATGTACTGGTAATCTCAGTCTGAAACACATTAATACATTATCAATATCTACTGGTAATCTCCCTCTGAAATACAGGATCAATATCTATTGGTAATCTCCCTCTGAAATACAGGATCAATATCTACTGGTAATCTCCCTCTGAAATACAGGATCAATATCTACTGGTAATCTCCCTCTGAAATACAGGATCAATATCTACTGGTAATCTCCCTCTGAAATACAGGATCAATATCTACTGGTAATCTCCCTCTGAAATACAGGATCAATATCTACTGGTAATCTCCCTCTGAAATACAGGATCAATATCTACTGGTAATCTCCCTCTGAAATACAGGATCAATATCTACTGGTAATCTCCCTCTGAAATACATTATCAATATCTACTGGTAATCTCCCTCTGAAATACATGATCAATATCTACTGGTAATCTCCCTCTGAAATACATGACCAATAACTACTGGTAATCTCCCTCTGAAATACATGATCAATATCTACTGGTAATCTCAGTCTGAAATACATGATCAATATCTACTGGTAATCTCCCTCTGAAATACAGGATCAATATCTACTGGTAATCTCCCTCTGAAATACATGATCAATATCTACTGGAAATCTCCCTCAAATAAATTATTAATATCTACTGGTAATCTCCCTCTGAAATACATGATCAATATGTACTGGTAATCTCAGTCTGAAACACATTAATACATTATCAATATCTACTGGTAATCTCCCTCTGAAATACATGATCAATATCTACTGGTAATCTCAGTCTGAAATACATGATCAATATCTACTGTAATCTCCCTCTGAAATACATGATCAATATCTACTGGTAATCTCCCTCTGAAATACAGGATCAATATCTACTGGTAATCTCCCTCTGAAATACATGATCAATATCTACTGGTAATCTCCCTCTGAAATACAGGATCAATATCTACTGGTAATCTCCCTCTGAAATACATTATCAATATCTACTGGTAATCTCCCTCTGAAATACATGATCAATATCTACTGGTAATCTCCCTCTGAAATACATGACCAATATCTACTGGTAATCTCCCTCTGAAATACATGATCAATATCTACTGGTAATCTCAGTCTGAAATACATGATCAATATCTACTGGTAATCTCCCTCTGAAATACATGATCAATATCTACTGGTAATCTCAGTCTGAAATACATGATCAATATCTACTGGTAATCTCCCTCTGAAATACATGATCAATATCTACTGGTAATCTCCCTCTGAAATACATGATCAATATGTACTGGTAATCTCAGTCTGAAACACATTAATACATTATCAATATCTACTGGTAATCTCCATCTGAAATACATGATCAATATCTACTGGTAATCATCCTCTGAAATACATGATCAATATCTACTGGTAATCTCCCTCTGAAATACATGAACAATATCTACTGGTAATCTCCCTCTGAAATACATGATCAATATCTACTGGTAATCTCCCTCTGAAATACATGATCAATATCTACTGGTAATCTCCCTCTGAAATACATGATCAATATCTACTGGTAATCTCCCTCTGAAATACATGATCAATATGTACTGGTAATCTCCCTCTGAAATACATGATCAATATCTACTGGTAATCTCCCTCTGAAATACATGATCAATATCTACTGGTAATCTCAGTCTGAAATACATGATCAATATCTACTGGTAATCTCCTCTGAAATACATGATCAATATCTACTGGTAATCTCCCTCTGAAATACAGGATCAATATCTACTGGTAATCTCCCTCTGAAATACATGATCAATATCTACTGGTAATCTCCCTCTGAAATACAGGATCAATATCTACTGGTAATCTCCCTCTGAAATACATTATCAATATCTACTGGTAATCTCCCTCTGAAATACATGATCAATATCTACTGGTAATCTCCCTCTGAAATACATGACCAATATCTACTGGTAATCTCCCTCTGAAATACATGATCAATATCTACTGGTAATCTCAGTCTGAAATACATGATCAATATCTACTGGTAATCTCCCTCTGAAATACATGATCAATATCTACTGGTAATCTCAGTCTGAAATACATGATCAATATCTACTGGTAATCTCCCTCTGAAATACATGATCAATATCTACTGGTAATCTCCTCTGAAATACAGGATCAATATCTACTGGTAATCTCAGTCTGAAACACATTAATACATTATCAATATCTACTGGTAATCTCCCTCTGAAATACATGATCAATATCTACTGGTAATCTCCCTCTGAAATACAGGATCAATATCTACTGGTAATCTCCCTCTGAAATACATGATCAATATCTACTGAAATCTCCCTCAAATAAATTATTAATATGTACTGGTAATCTCCCTCTGAAATACATGATCAATATGTACTGGTAATCTCAGTCTGAAACACATTAATACATTATCAATATCTACTGGTAATCTCCCTCTGAAATACAGGATCAATATCTATTGGTAATCTCCCTCTGAAATACAGGATCAATATCTACTGGTAATCTCCCTCTGAAATACAGGATCAATATCTACTGGTAATCTCCCTCTGAAATACAGGATCAATATCTACTGGTAATCTCCCTCTGAAATACAGGATCAATATCTACTGGTAATCTCCCTCTGAAATACAGGATCAATATCTACTGGTAATCTCCCTCTGAAATACATGATCAATATCTACTGGTAATCTCCCTCTGAAATACAGGATCAATATCTACTGGTAATCTCCCTCTGAAATACATTATCAATATCTACTGGTAATCTCCCTCTGAAATACATGATCAATATCTACTGGTAATCTCCCTCTGAAATACATGACCAATAACTACTGGTAATCTCCCTCTGAAATACATGATCAATATCTACTGGTAATCTCAGTCTGAAATACATGATCAATATCTACTGGTAATCTCCCTCTGAAATACAGGATCAATATCTACTGGTAATCTCCCTCTGAAATACATGATCAATATCTACTGGAAATCTCCCTCAAATAAATTATTAATATCTACTGGTAATCTCCCTCTGAAATACATGATCAATATGTACTGGTAATCTCAGTCTGAAACACATTAATACATTATCAATATCTACTGGTAATCTCCCTCTGAAATACAGGATCAATATCTACTGGTAATCTCCCTCTGAAATACAGGATCAATATCTACTGGTAATCTCCCTCTGAAATACAGGATCAATATCTACTGGTAATCTCAGTCTGAAACACATTAATACATTATCAATATCTACTGGTAATCTCCCTCTGAAATACATGATCAATATCTACTGGTAATCTCCCTCTGAAATACAGGATCAATATCTACTGGTAATCTCCCTCTGAAATACATGATCAATATCTACTGGTAATCTCCCTCAAATACATTATTAATATCTACTGGTAATCTCCCTCTGAAATACATGATCAATATCTATTGGTAATCTCCATCTGAAATACATGATCAATATCTACTGGTAATCTCCCTCTGAAATACATGATCAATATCTACTGGTAATCTCCCTCTGAAATACATGATCAATATCTACTGGTAATCTCCCTCTGAAATACATGATCAATATCTACTGGTAATCTCCCTCTGAAATACATGATCAATATCTACTGGTAATCTCCCTCTGAAATACATGATCAATATCTACTGGTAATCTCCCTCTGAAATACATGATCAATATCTACTGGTAATCTCAGTCTGAAACACATTAATACATTATCAATATCTACTGGTAATCTCCCTCTGAAATACATGATCAATATCTACTGGTAATCTCAGTCTGAAACACATTAATACATTATCAATATCTACTGGTAATCTCCCTCTGAAATACATGATCAATATCTACTGGTAATCTCCCTCTGAAATACATGATCAATATATACTGGTAATCTCCCTCTGAAATACATTATTAATATCTACTGGTAATCTCCCTCTGAAATACATGATCAATATCTACTGGTAATCTCCCTCTGAAATACATGATCAATATCTACTGGTAATCTCCCTCTGAAATACATGATCAATATCTACTGGTAATCTCAGTCTGAAACACATGATCAATATCTACTGGTAATCTCAGTCTGAAACACATTAATACATTATCAATATCTACTGGTAATCTCCCTCTGAAATACATGATCAATATCTACTGGTAATCTCAGTCTGAAACACATTAATACATTATCAATATCTACTGGTAATCTCCCTCTGAAATACATGATCAATATCTACTGGTAATCTCCCTCTGAAATACATGATCAATATATACTGGTAATCTCCCTCTGAAATACATTATTAATATCTACTGGTAATCTCCCTCTGAAATACATGATCAATATCTACTGGTAATCTCCCTCTGAAATACAGGATCAATATCTACTGGTAATCTCCCTCTGAAATACATGACCAATATCTACTGGTAATCTCCCTCTGAAATACAGGATCAATATCTACTGGTAATCTCCCTCTGAAATACATGACCAATATCTACTGGTAATCTCCCTCTGAAATACAGGATCAATATCTACTGGTAATCTCCCTCTGAAATACATGATCAATATCTACTGGTAATCTCAGTCTGAAACACATTAATACATTATCAATATCTACTGGTAATCTCCCTCTGAAATACAGGATCAATATCTACTGGTAATCTCCCTCTGAAATACATGATCAATATCTACTGGTAATCTCCCTCTGAAATACATGACCAATATCTACTGGTAATCTCCCTCTGAAATACATGACCAATATCTACTGGTAATCTCCCTCAAATACATTATTAATATCTACTGGTAATCTCCCTCTGAAACACATTAATACATTATCAACGTGGATGACATCAGCGCTCTCACTATCTACTGGTTTGAAAGTCAATGGTGTGTGTACGTATCAGTGTGTGTATATATATAGTGTGTGTGTTCTTACCACACAGAGCTCAGCCTGTTTGCAGGAGCAGACGGGGCTGATGAGAGTATCCAGCTGGACTCGGAGCTTCTCATCCTCTCTAACACCTGATTAAACCTCTTCATGAAGTCCTGGGCCTTGCCAGCATCCGGGAGGTTCTCTACGGGGGGGTTGTGTTTTAGTGGGAAGCATTGGCATTTTTATACATTAATGCAATAGACTGAAATTATACAGCAACATGAAAAGACAAGAGAAATCTCAAATCAGAACAAAAACCCAGGAGTACCCCCTCCACCCAGCCCCAAACCCAGGAGTACCCCCTCCACCCAGCCCCAAACCCAGGAGTACCCCCCTCCAGCCCCAAACCCAGAGTACCCCCCACCCAGCCCCAAACCCAGGAGTACCCCCCTCCAGCCCCAAACCCAGGAGTACCCCGCCCCCCTCCCTCCCACCCAGCCCCAAACCCAGGAGGAACCCCCTCCCCTCCAGCCCCAAACCCAGGAGTACCCCGCCCCCCTCCCTCCCACCCAGCCCCAAACCCAGGAGTACCCCGCCCCCTCCACCCAGCCCCAAACCCAGAGTACCCCGCCCCCTCCCTCCCACCCAGCCCCAAACCCAGGAGTACCCCGCCCTCCCTCCCTCACCCAGCCCCAAACCCAGGAGTACCCCGCCTTCCCTCCCTCACCCAGCCCCAAACCCAGGAGTACCCCCCACCCCCAGCCCCAAACCCAGGAGTACCCCGCCCCCCTCCCTCCCACCCAGCCCCCAAACCCAGGAGTACCCCCTCCACCCAGCCCCAAACCCAGGAGTACCCCCCTCCACCCAGCCCCAAACCCAGGAGTACCCCCTCCACCCAGCCCCAAACCCCAGGAGTACCCCCACCCCCAGCCCCCAAACCCAGGAGTACCCCCATTCAGTATATGGAGAAGTGTGTCCCACTCACTGCTAATGGTCATCAGCTTTCCAAACATGGCAGTGGTGTTGGCTTCAGACTACAGAGAGGAGACTTCAGGTTAGAAGAGGTACAACACCATTCTGTAGCATGATGAAGAGGTACAACACCATTCTGTAGCATGATGAAGAGGTGGGATGAAGAGGTGTGTGTGTGATGAAGAGGTGTGTGCGAGTGAGGTGTGTGTGTGATGAAGAGGTGTGTGTGAGTGTGTTGTACGTGGTGTGATGAAGAGGTGTGTGTGTGATGAAGAGGTGTGTGTGAGTGTGTTGCACGTGGTGTGATGAAGAGGTGTGTGTGTGATGAAGAGGTGTGTGTGAGTGTGTTGTACGTGGTGTGATGAAGAGGTGTGTGTGTGATGAAGAGGTGTGTGTGTGATGAAGAGGTGTGTGTGTGTGATGAAGAGGTGTGTGTGTGATGAAGAGGTGTGTGCTAGTGTGTTGTATTGTGGTGTGTGTGATGAAGAGGTGTGTGTGTGATGAAGAGGTGTGTGTGTGATGAAGAGGTGTGTGTGTGTGATGAAGAGGTGTGTGTGACTCACGGCAGGTAGTTTGTGGAGGTCCAGCAGTTCTCTGACCAAACCTCTCAACATGTTCTGACACTTCCACATTTCATTCAGAGCCCTGAGAGGGGAGGGAGGGAGAATATGGTATAATACAATCAGAAGACCGACTACCACATTACACAGGCTGAACTCACAGCCTTAACCCTGGAAAGGAATGTGGCCCTGACAGCATCAGGAATAAAATGCTTCAACACAGTACTCCTGAGAGGCAGCTTCCCTGAATTATTCAACACAGTACTCCTGAGGGGAAGCTTCCTGAATGCTTCAACACAGTACTCCTGAGGGGAAGCTTCCTGAATGCTTCAACACAGTACTCCTGGGAGGCAGCTTCCCTGAATGCTTCAACACAGTACTCCTGAGAGGCAGCTTCCCTGAATTCTTCAACACAGTACTCCTGAGAGGCAGCTTCCCTGAATGCTTCAACACAGTACTCCTGAGAGGCAGCTTCCCTGAATGCTTCAACACAGTACTCCTGAGAGGCAGCTTCCCTGAATGCTTCAACACAGTACTCCTGAGAGGCAGCTTCCCTGAATGCTTCAACACAGTTCTCCTGAGAGGCAGCTTCCCTGAATGCTTCAACACAGTACTCCTGAGAGGCAGCTTCCCAGAATGCTTCAACACAGTACTCCTGGGGGGCAGCTTCCCTGATATTTGGAACCAGTGTCTAATAATCCTCATACAGTGAATTCGGAAAGTATTCAGACCCCTTGACTTTTTCCACATTTTGTTACGTTACAGCCTTATTCTAAAAACATTTCCTCAATCTACACAATACCCCATAATGACAAAGCAAAAACAGGTTTTTAGACATTTTTGCAAATGTATTACAAATAAAAAACAGAAATACCTTATTTACATAAGTATTCAGACCCTTTGCTATGAGACTCGAAATTGAGCTCAGGTGCATCCTGTTTCCATTGATCATCCTTGAGATGTTTCTACAACTTGGAGTCCACCTGTGGTAACTTCAATTGATTGGACATGATTTGGAAAGGCACACACCTGTCTATATAAGGTCCCACAGTTGACAGTGCATGTCAGAGCAAAAACCAAGCCATGAGGTCGAAGGAATTGTCCGTAGAGCTCCGAGACAGGATTGTGTCGAGGCACAGGATCTGGGGAACGGGTACCAAAACATTTCTGCAGCATTGAAGGTCCCCAAGAACACAGTGGCCTCCATCATTCTTAAATGGAAGAAGTTTGGAACCACCAAGACTCTTCCTAGAGCTGGCCGCCCGGCCAAACTGAGCAATCGGGGGAGAAGGGCCTTGGTCAGGGAGGTGACGAAGGGCCTTGGTCAGGGAGGTGACCAAGAACCCGATGGTCACTCTGACAGAGCTCCAGAGTTCCTCTGTGGAGATGGGAGAACCTTCCAGAAGGACAACCATCTCTGCAGCACTCCACCAATCAAGCCTTTATGGTAGAGTGGCCAGACGAAAGCCACTCCTCAGTAAAAGGCACATGACAGCCCACTTGGAGTTTGCCAAAAGGCACCTAAAGGACTCTCAGACCATGAGAAAGAAGATTCTCTGGGTCTGATGAAACCAAGATTGAACCCGTTTTGCTTTGTCATTATGGGGTGTTGTGTGTAGATTGATGAGGGGAGAAAAAAAAACGATTTAATCCATTTTAGAATAAGGCTGTAACGTAACAAAATGTGGAAAAAGTCAAGGGGTCTGAATACTTTCCGAATGCACTGTGTGGGCGCTATTTCTTTGCTTCCTGTTCTTGAGTTTTGTTTTTGCGTCTTTTACTTTCAGTTTTGTACACCAGCTTCAAAACAGCTGAAAATATAATATTTTGACGGTAAAATGATTCACTATACTTGAGCTTGTTTTGTCACATTAACTGAAATTAGGCGGACTATTAGAATTTTAGCAACCAGGAAATGGTGGAGCGATTTCTGCCCAGAGTAGCTTAAAAGCACGGCCAAGTTAATAATGATCCTGTGGGTGATGTATTAAACCGCCCAGACACATCAAAAGATACAGTCGTCCTTCTGAACTGAGCTGCTGGGCAGGAAGGAAACTGTTAGGCCCTTCGACTCCCGAGTGGCGCAGTGGTCTAAGGCACTGCATCGCAGTGCTAGCTGTGCCACTAGAGATCCTGGTTCGAATCCAGGCTCTGTCGTAGCCGGCCGCGACCGGGAGACCCATGGGGCGGTGCGCAATTGGCCCAGCGTCGTCCAGGGTAGGGGAGGGAATGGCCGGCAGGGATGTAGCTCAGTTGATAGAGCATGGCGTTTGCAACGCCAGGGTTGTGGGTTTGATTCCCACAGGGGGTATGAAAAAAAAATAATGTATGCACTAACTGTAAGTGGCTCTGTATAAGAGCGTCTGCTAAATGACTAAAATGTAAATGTAAATGTTAGTGATGTCACCGTGAGGCCATTGGTGATTTTTTTAAAAACAGCTACAGAGTTCAAAGGCTGTGACGGGAGAAATCATGCATCTGTATGCAACAAGACACTAAAGTAATACTGAACAATAAACATGGCAAAGGAATACACTTTCTGTCCCAAACGCAAAGCCCTACGTAAATGCGACGCCTCATGTTTGGGGCAAATCACTGAGTAACTGCCGGATAAATTCATTGTTTTGGGATTTTTCAAGTCTCTGACTGTCGAGCTTTTATTTTTTGGTGGTTGTTAGTTCTCAAGAACATAAAATATACCTCTATTATCTCTTCTACATACTTATTATCTGGTTTAGTCGTTTCAGTTTTTCCTTCCACAAAATGTAGTATTTTCACTGTTTGAAAATTAAAATTAAAAAACACTTTAAGTGGTCAGCTCAAGGATTACATTGGCAGAAAAATCCCTGGTGTGGCTAGGTGTTGGTGCTAACAGGGCTATGGCTAGGTGTTGGTACTAACAGGGTTATGGCTAGGTGTTGGTACTAACAGGGCTAGGTGTTGGTACCAACAGGGTTATGGCTAGGTGTTGGTACTGACAGGGTTACGGCTAGGTGTTGGTACTAACAGGGCTAGGTGTTGGTACTAACAAGGTTATGGCTAGGTGTTGGTACTAACAGGGCTAGGTGTTGGTACTAGCAGGGTTACGGCTAGGTGTTGGTACCTAACAGGGTTGCGGCTAGGGTGTTGGTACTAACAGGGTTATGGCTAGGTGTTGGTACTAACAGGGGGCTAGGTGTTGGTACTAACAGGGTTGCGGCTAGGTGTTGGTGCTAACAGGGTATGGCTAGGTGTTGGTGCTAGCAGGGTTATGGCTAGGTGTTGGTGCTAGCAGGGTTATGGCTAGGTGTTGGTACTAACAGGGCTAGGTGTTGGTACTAACAGGGTTATGGCTAGGTGTTGGTACTAACAGGGCTAGGTGTTGGTACTAGCAGGGTTACGGCTAGGTGTTGGTACTAACAGGGTTATGGCTGGGTGTTGGTACTAACAGGGGTTCGGCTAGGGTGTTGGTACTAACAGGGTTATGGCTAGGTGTTGGTACTAACAGGGTTATGGCTAGGTGTTGGTGCTAACAGGGTTATGGCTAGGTGTTGGTGCTAGCAGGGTTATGGCTAGGTGTTGGTACTAACAGGGCTAGGTGTTGGTACTAACAGGGCTAGGTGTTGGTACTAACAGGGTCTAGGTGTTGGTACTAACAGGGTTATGGCTAGTGTTGGTGCTAACAGGGTTATGGCTAGGGTGTTGGTACTAACAGGGTTATGGCTAGGTGTTGGTACTAACAGGGTTATGGCTGGGTGTTGGTACTAACAGGGCTATGCTAGGTGTTGGTGCTAACAGGGCTAGGTGTTGGTACTAACAGGGCTGGGTGTTGGTGCTAACAGGGTTATGGCTAGGTGTTGGTGCTAACAGG